>NC_136927.1:6017178-6207178 GCF_949752795.1 Hyperoodon ampullatus
ACTTGCCTTCCAGTGCAGGGGGTGAGGGTTCGATCCCTGGTCCGGGTGCTAAGATCCCACATGCTTCCCGGCGGAAAAAAACAAAACATAAAACAGAAACAATACTGTAACAAATTCAATAGAGACTTAAAAAAAAAGAAAAGAATACACAGATCATGACCTGCTGCATGAGGAGGCACAAGCCACCCATGGGGGTTGGCAAGTAGCTCCCTCAGCATCCAGGCTCTCACTTTGGGGAAATGAAACCCCAGGGTCATTTTCATTGAAGGCACAGTTTCAATACACTCACATAAAGGAAGTAAAGTTACAAGATTTATTACTTACAAATCCCAGAAATGGGGGGAAGGGGGACACAATGAGCTGGGGGAAGCGCAGTCCTCCACTTCAGGTTACAAGTGAGCCGGAGATAGAGAGCAGGGTAGTAAGCATCTGTTGGTGGGGGCAGACTTTTCTCGGGTTCAACTCTAAGTGGTCACTTTTAGTAATTTTCCTTGGAAGAGCAAAGTGGGAAACTGGGGTGGGTATCCTAAGCTCAGATTTTTATCTAAATGTCCAGACTCTGGGTGTGAGCAGGATTGTCATACCGTAAAACGCCTCAAAATGTCTGTTTTCTCATCACAGAAAAATGGGGCTTCCCTGGTGGCGCAGTGGTTGAGAATCCGTCTGCCAATGCAGGGGACACGGGTTCGAGCCCTGGTCCGGGAAGATCCTACATGCTGCGGAGCAACTAAGCCCGTGCGCCACAGCTACTGAGCCTGCGCTCTAGAGCCTGCGAGTCACAACTACTGAAGCCCGCGCACCTAGAACCCGTGCTCTGCAACAAGAGAAGCCACTACAGTGAGAAGCCTGCACACCACAATGAAGAGTAGACCCCTCTTGCCACAGCTAGAAAAAGCCGCACACAGCAACGAAGACCCAACGCGACCAAAAATAAATACATAAATAATAAATTTTTTAAAAAATGGGTATAAATCTTCATGACCTTGGATGAGGCCATGGTTTCTCAAGTATGACACCAAAGCACAAGCAGTAACAAAGAAAAGAGATAAATTTGACTCATCAAAATTGAAACCTTTTGTGCATCAAATGGCACTCCTACAACATTTTAAAGACAACCCGTGTAACGGGAGAAAATATTTGCAAATCATATATCTGATAAGAGTCCAGAAACCAGAATATAGAAAGAACCCCTCCAAAAAGATAAACAATTCAATGAAAAACCAAGTACAGCACTTGAACAGTCATTTCTCAAAAAAAGATATACAAACGGCCGGGCTTCCCCGGTGGCACAGTGGTTGAGAGTCCACCTGCCGATGCAGGGGACACGGGTTCGTGCCCCGGTCCGGGAGGATCCCACATACCGCGGAGTGGCTGGGCCCATGAGCCATGGCCACTGAGCCTGTGCGTCCGGAGCCTGTGCTCCACAACGGGAGAGGCCACAACAGTGAGAAGCCCGGGTACCGCAAAAAAAAAAAAGAACAAGAAAAAGAAAAGATATACAAATGGCCAATAAGCACATGAAAAGACGCTAAATATTGTTAGTTATAAGGGAAATGTATATGAAAGCTACAGTGAAATATCACTTCATATACAAATACAAAAATAAAGTCACCAACAGGGAAACTAAACCCAGGACCACTAAAAGGCTGGGGCCAGCATTTCTGCCAATCATCCCCATAAGGAAAGATCTCGGGCTAGCTTGAGGCTTTGTTAAGACCCAGAACTTTGCCTTCATGCATCCACTTGGACCAGCTCATGCATTTGGTAGACCCTGTCTCTTCGGGTACATTTTCTGTCATGAGTGAGATCTGAGCAATTCTTGCAAGCATTGCACTCAGAGGCAGGGAAGGAGGGCTCGTTTTTGCTGTATAACAAACCACTCTTAAACTTAATGGTTCAAAACAACATTTTGTTGTCCATATGCCTGCAATTTGGGAAGTTCTTGGCGGGGACAGCGCATCTCTGCTCCACATTGCTCCCCTGGAGAAGCTCAAAGGTTGGGAGTTGGAATCTTTGAAGCCTCACTCATCAACATGGTGGTTGCTGCTGCTGCTGATATTGATGATTGGTGGTCAAGGCTGACTGTCAGCTGGACTTGTGGCCAGAACATCTACAGTGGCCTTTCCATATGGCTGGTGACAGGATTCTCAGGTCCAGGATCCCAAAAGGGCCAGCAAAAGCAACGCAGCCCTTTATGACCTTGGAAGTCACATAGCATCACTAGCACCACCAGGATGCAAAGTGAAGGAGGAACAGAGACCCTCCTCTTGATGGAGGAGAGTCTATGCCCATTGAAAGAAGAGTATGGGGGAGGGTGGGACATGATGATGGGACCATCTTTAGAAAATACAGTCCTTCACTGAGGGCATGAGACTTAGATTCCTACCAACTGCCCATATCGTGGTGTGTGTGTGTGTGTGTGTGTGTGTGTGTGTGTTGTGTTTCTCCTTTAACCTACTCATAGCCATGGGCTCCCTTCTGCCTGGAGCCTGACCTTGGAGAAAGCCCCTTATCTCTCCATATCCCAGGCTATGGGACACCTTGGAAGGTGTCAGGCTTTATTTAGTACTTTTTAATGAAATTTGCAGAACTCTCAGGGTTATAAATCATGTGCCGAAAGTTTTGGCTTTGTGCTTAATGGCAAAGCTAAGACGAAATGCCTTCCTCTTGGGTTCCCAGCACATCATTAATTTGCATTAGAAATATTACCACTCAGCAGTTTCCAGAGTTTTCTCTTTAATAACCCTTTCATCCCATTAGTACACTTTATGGATCTCTTCTCTCTCTCTCTCTTTTTTTTTTCCAGAATGAAGAAATCCAAATTATCTTCCTCTGATTACCCTGAAGTACTTACTTATTCCAAGATTCTGCTTTTTATGGTTCTCTCCTCCAATCAGGCAGCCTGCTGAGTCTCCTTCCTTTAGCCCACATGCCAAAGATGTCCCAAAGATCAAATGAGCTTGGATCACACACATGGCAGGGTCCTAGCAATAACAAGCTTATCAGTTAGGAATTCATTGGGCTGCAAGTAACCAAACTCACAGTAGCTTATCGAATAGTGATTCATCTGTTTCACATAAAAAGTCCACAGATGGCTCTTGCTTCTAGTAGTGATAGACTAGCTTATTGCCCACCAGCACTCTCACCAAGAACAACCAGAAAAGCTGGAGAAAACATATGAAATATGTTTGAGTCATCAGAGAGCTACCAAGGAAATGAGGACTTGAAGAGCCAGACCCCAGAGAGAAGGGAAGTGCAGAGAGGGGAGTCCCACTAAATGAGTACAACTGAGGTTGTGTGGACACTAGCCTATCAGAACGGAGCGGAGTCCTGAGGACAGATGCGGTTCTGGGCATGAAACTTGGAACTGTTAGAGGTCTTGGTGATCCCAGGGGAGGAGTTATGAGGCGGGGGTGGCAGTGAAAGGACATTTGAAGAGCTTAAGGACAGTGACTATTTACCAACCAGTAAAGCATTGTTTCAAAAATTTAACTAGTACCAGTGAATCTAGGAAAAGTTCATCACCTACCATAAATCTCTGAGAGGCACAACCATTTGTTAAATCCAGGTATATCAGAAGGTCATTTTTATACCAGGTAACAAGTCCAACAAATTTCTGAGTGGCTTTGATTAAATCAGGTGAAGATGAGAAAAGGTACTGGAACTTCTTATGGAAGAGTGTGGCCAAAGGCTTAGGAAAGCACCAAAGAGCATCCCCGCCTCTTCATTCATTTAGTCATGGGACAAATGTGCATTGCCTGGAGCCTGCTCCAAGTATTGGTGACCTAGTACACTTGAGACTAGGAAAACTGAGGAGCTTCCCAAACCTGGGTGTCCTCCCCAGCAACCTGCCAGCCTCTGCCATTCCTTCCTCTGGCAGAAAAGCACCTGTGCTAGTTGTACCTGTGAAACGTCAAGTTTCTGGACCATAACAGGTTAAAGAATGGCTGCTCTGGTCCCCAGTCCACCTGTCCCCTGGGGAAATGGGATCCAGATCCAGCAATCTGGAATACGGGAGCAGGTGCCATTAAGAAGCAGGGCACTTAGTTGGGTCGTGCTCGGAAAGGGGTTGGTTGGGAACTTTTCTCCTGTTTAAATTTGAGGTGGCGCTGAGGACCAACTTAACTGCACAAGGAGCAATTACGCATCATTTGTCCTTGAGAATAATTGTATTTCTAAAGCTGATGCATGGGGCTTCCCTGGTGGCGCAGTGGTTGAGAGTCCGCCTGCCGATGCAGGGGACGCGGGTTCATGCCCTGGTCCGGGAGGATCCCACATGCCGCGGAGCGGCTGGGCCCGTGAGCCATGGCCGCTGAGCCTGTGCGTCCGGAGCCTGTGCTCCGCAACGGGAGAGGCCACAGCAGTGAGAGGCCCGCGTATCGCAAAAAAAATTTAAAAAATAAAAATAAATAAAACGGATGCATGAAGTTTTGAAACTTTGAAAGAAGAAATAAATCTCCACCTAGAACAAGTTTCCCCCCCTTTTTTTCTTAAAAATAATCCTATTTCAAACTGTTTTTATCTTTCCCATTATATTTTGGGTTGACCTTTAAGTAAAGACCTTTCTTAACCTAGCAGCCATTTCATTCAGCTTCCTGACTTGAGAAAATATTCCCTGCCTGTTGAGTACTAAGGCGTTAAGCCAATGTTTGCCTAAACTTGGCTTCAAGCATAATCTTACCTTTTAATAAAACACACTCAAAAGGCTGCAGTAGAAGTTTTTCATAGCTCGGAATCCTGTTCATGCCAGGAAGGGGAGGAATTGAAGAACTATCTTGTTTGAATAGTAAGTCCCACTGCAATGAATCTGAAAGCGATAGGTGTCTGGAAGTCAAATATTATTCCATCCTCCTGCAGGGGTAGGAGCTTGCAGGGGATTCTGACCATAGACAGCTTAGAATGTTTGCCACTCTGAAGTGGGAGTAGCCTGGGACAAACCTGAGCTGTTGGGAGGGGAATCTTTTTGTTTTGGCTTTTTTCTATTTTGGGGGGTGGGCTGGGATCAGGGCCTGAGGGGAAAATCCCAACATTTCTACCATTCTGCCTTCCACCATCTCTTCCCTGAGTGGAGAAGGAATTGCAAATCTTATTGGTCAGAAGCTGAGATGCTCACTAAGCCAAGTTCTACTAGTGCGTGGGGACCACTGGGCTTGGAAGACATACAGCTCTGCCCGACCTTCTTTTTCGCCTCCTGCATCTTTGCACACCAGGCCTTCTTCCTACGTTCAGTTTTGCTTCCAGCTTCTCTGGAGAGGGCCTGCCTGTTAGAGATGGAACCAGTCATCCTTTTTGTCTTGGTTTAGGTTTCCCAAAAACCAGACCCTGAAACAAGGATAGGAGTGGAAGTAATTTCTTTGGAATGGTGATTCCAGGGTTCAAGATAGGGAAGCGGGAAAGTGAGGCAGGGAGGAGAAGACGGTCACAAAGGGTGTGTTATCAAGGAAGTCATCCCTGTGGGTACTTGGACCTCAGTTTCTCTTGGGACATCTAGTGTAGACTCTACATCTAGGACTTATCCCCTCCAAGGGTGGAGTGCTGATAAATGACACACCAACCCCCATCCATCACTTGTTAAGGTATCCTTTTAGGGGGTGTCAATCCTCTGGTACTTCCAGACAGCCCTGAAATTGTAGAGCCAACTCCAGTGACCAAAAAGGCCAGCAGGCAAAGAGATGCAGTTGTCATGGGTCAGGTGTCAGGAGCATCTGCGCTGCTTCCTCTCTCTATTGCAGGACTTCTCCATTTGTAGTTGAGTGGGATCCGCCATTTGTCCACATAGTCAGTGGAATCCTGTGCCACAGACCCAGGTGACCGAGACGCAAGGAAGCAGCGATGCAGAAACCTGACTTCCCATCTGAGCCACGCTCTCCAGTCCAGCCTGTGCCTCAGAAGCCCTGTACTAGAGATGGGGGCATCTTTGGATGCTTGCCTGGTGGTTAATTAAGCTGATATTTTGCAACTCACTTGGTTCTTTCACCTTGTGGTTGCCCCTCCCTTGTCAGGAGTCTCGGGAGGGGAGAAGGCGTGGAGTGTAGGATTTGCAGGACCCAAACCCAAATTCCAGCCTGTAGTGTGTGTGTTAGCCATCTTTTGCTTTCCTGTTTTTCAGATTGTCCATTTTGAAAATTATAGTATTCTGTTACATGAAGGCAGGAGATTTTACAGAGAAGGGCAGGAATGTTTTCTTTCTTTTAAACTTAAATTCAATAGCAGCTTCAAAAAAAAAAAAAAAAAAATCACAGCAGCCCCGTTCAAGCTCGTGAGCCATGACAAGCAGAGGTTAAGTTTGGATTTCATTCAAAAGTCTACATTCATTTATGCTTCCTCTGTGAGATAAAGTAACCAATTTCAAATTCGGCTGTAGGTCTCCAATTACATATCTTTTTTAAACAAACCCACAATTCTAACAGATGAGAGCTGTGTGATATCTTTCTCCCCTTCTCAGAACTGAAGTGCACACCGAAAAGTCCATCACCCATTTAGCTATCAATGTTTAAGTAAATTCTTCTCCTATGGAATGAGAAATGTCAACCTTAGGCTAAATGTGCTGTGTTTAAATTTTAATTGTAGCCACAAATGTACAAAGACTCTATAAATATAACTGTGTGCCTAGGAAGCTCCCCCGAGAAAGGTTAAACAGGAAGACAATAGCAAAGGAGGAGAAGTAAAGGGGAAGAGAGATCCGCGTTAGGTAAAGGCAGCTGGTGCTGTTGAAATTGACAATGCATGCATTACTGAAGGGTAAGAGAGCGCTATTTTTGCTTGAGAAATAATAGGGTATTATAATCATCTTCTGGAAGAAGCTGTGAAGCTAGGAGGACATGATAGCTGTTTGAAAAGCAATTAAGCAGTCTCTAAGCCCTCTAGGACTGAAAATAAATGCTGGAAGAAATGCAAATAGCTTGCAGCCCCCATCATGTGTCAGCCCTTCTCCAGCCCCGAGCCCTCCCAGAGCTGATGAAGGTCATTTGGTGAAATGTTACACGGGAAGCAGGGGCGTGCAGAGCTAGAGCATGAAGCAAAAAGACTGTGTTTAAGATCATGCAGAAAGGGATTTGCCAATGGTCACCTGTAACAGGCCGATTGCAAAATGGACGTTCTCTGTGCTGTGTCATAAGGTGTGGGGTATGCGTGTCAGGATAAGTTCACACAGACCCATTTTTCAGGTATCCAGCCCTACCTCATGGTTCCTTACAAAACAAATACAACCTAGATTGGACTCGGGAAACAAGCACAACCCAAGGTAATTGCTTAGGCTTTCCTAGGATTTGTTACTCTTTCAAACTTCATTTATCAATGAATATCACCCCTTACAGTAGACTTTCTTAACCTGGACGCTATTGCCATTTGGGTCTGGATAATTCTTGGTTGGGGCCTTTCTTGTACTTTATAGGATGTTTAGCAGCATCACTGGCTTCTGCCGGCTAGAGGCCAGTAGTACCCTGCTCCAGTTGTGACAATCAAAAATGTCTCCAGATACAAATGAACTTATTTACAAAACAGAAACAGACTCACATAGGAAACAAACATGGTTACCAAAGGCAGAAGGGGGTGGGGGAGGGATAAATTAGGAGTTTGGGATTAGCAGATACAAACTGCTATATATAAAATAGATAAAAAACAAGGTCTAGGACTTCCCTGGTGGCGCAGTGGCTGAGAGTCCGCCTGCCGATGCAGGGGACACGGGTTCGTGCCCCGGTCCGGGAAGATCCCACATGCCGCGGAGCGGCTGGGCCCGTGAGCCATGGCCGATGAGCCTGCACGTCCGGAGCCTGTGCTCCGCAACGGGAGAGGCCACAGCAGAGAGAGGCCCGCGTACCGCAAAAAACAAACAAACAAACAACAAAAACAAAACAAGGTCTTACTGTATAGCACAGGGAACTCTATTCAATATCTTGTAATGACCTATAATGGAAAAGAATCTGAAAAAGAACATATATGTAACTGAATCACTTTACTGTACACCTGAAACTAACACAACATTGTAAATCAACTATACTTCGATAAAAAGAAAAATGTCTCCAGACATTGTCAAATGTCTCCAAGATTGGGGGATGGGGTCAAAGTACCCTCAGTAGAGAGCCACCCTATTAGATCAAGTAGAAATCCAGACTTTCTTTCCTTTAAACTTATTCCAGCGTGGTGCCGAGGACGGCCTGTGATCTTGAAGCTAGGTTGTCTGGCTATAGATCCCTGCCCCTACATTTTACAAAAAAGTGATCTGGGATGCTGAGTCTTATGCCTTCAGCCCCTGGAGGGGGCTGTGGGTTGTATTAACTGTTTTCTAGAGAAGCTTCTACTCTGGCCTCAGGGTGCTATTGCTATTTTCCTATATAAATGAATTAAATCAACTAAAACAATCTATAAACTCTGCAGGGCTCCATATCCAAGGCAAACATGAAAAGTGAATCTGAAAGTGAAAAGTCAGTGTTCCCCCAATGTGTGAATTTTTAAATCAGTTGAATTTATTACAAGGTCAGCAGTAATGGTGTATTAATACCCCGATCTATGCCATGGGACAAGCAGATTTTTAGAGTGTGTGTGATGGAGGGGAGGGGTGGAGTGTGTAGTAGAGTCCATCTCAGGAGGCGCCCCATACTGTTGATTCTGAATGCTGTGAAGGACGCTCACACCTGACTTGCAGGCTCAAGTTTAGAAACTTCTCTCTGTAGGTAGATCCCAAGTTCACCAGTAGATGTCACCCTGGTCCCACCAAAGTTTCTCACTGACACACACCAGAAAGTTTCAGGGTCCACGGAAGCAGGTTGAGGAGGAAATCAAAGACGATTAGCCTCCTCTTGGTCACAAAGGATAAAGTAGGGATAGGATGCTGTGAGGATGAAGTGAAATGGAGCACCTTGTGCAGAGCTGGGGCTACAGCAGCTGAAGTTGGTGCTCCCGCAAAACGCCCCTGAACGCCACTGTAGTGTTGTTCATGCATCTCAGCACCTATGGCCTCCTCCAGTTTGCTTTGCCCTAAGGCAGAGAGAACCAGAACTGCCTGGAGATGATGTCCCACCACTGCAACCCTTAAGCAATGACCGATGGGCCAGAAGAACGCTCAGCTTCCTTGACTCGGTCTGGATGGCCCCCGAAATGTCACTTCCTGCACCTGAGCCCTGGGTGGGTCGAGGCTGGAGCAATGGCTTCAAGGCCTTGCCTGGTTTGTTCCTTGTTGAACTGCACCCCTCCGCACCGTCCCCCCTGTCCCCCCCCGCCACCTTCCTGCTGCCCCTGTCTCCCTCACCTGCTTCCCCTGGAAGTCATTCTTCCATAAATCACTGTACATGAAACCTCATCTCAGGCTCTGCTTCTGGGGAACCTCATCTAAGACACTGGTTTACGGTTGATGCGCAAAAAAAGTTGGTTGCTTTCCCCCGTGATCATCTATCTGTCTGCTTCAGGTAACAGTGGGATTTGGGAACTCAATTACCCAGAGTGGCCCCAGTGCCCCCCTGCCTTTTCCTGAAGGAAGACCAGCATCGCGAGTCTATCCAGCTGACCTGTTCTCTGTCTCTTGTCCCTCTGAGCCCGGCTGAGGCTGGTTCTGGGAACCAATGTGTCTCTTGCGGTCCTTGGGAGTCAAGATTCAAGCTTTTGTCTGCGGATCCATTTATGCTGGCATTGATACGAGTAACCTAAGGCTCAGGGAAAGATCCAGGAGCAGATTAAACGACCCATTTTGGAGTCAGGAGGGGCAGAAGAGAGGAGAAACAGCAGGAGGGCATTGTCAAGGGCTGAGTGACAGTGGGTCCAGGGACCGTGACTCAGGTTTTCTGTCTTGGGTTTGTAGATATTGAAAAGCCGGCATGCGATATATATATATTTTTTTCCAGCTTGACATAGGATGGCTCAAACAAATTAACATTCCCATCTCGACTGACTCATTTGGCCAGAATAAATTCACATGCTGCAGCAAATAGGAAAAAGGGAGAGAGAGGGTAAAAAGAGATGGGGGCGGGGTGGGGGAGGAGGGGGAGATGTTAACAACACAAGCTCATTTTTTACCTCCAAAACACACTGACTTTAGCGTAGCATACTCTTGAGAAAAAAGATTAAAACAATTGCTCACATGTGACAGAATAGTCATTTCCATTTAGAAAAATGTTTAAATCATGGGTTGGGGAGCCTTCCCTGTCTTTGTTAATAAGAGTGTAGGTTATATAAAGCGTGTGGATCAATAGATCATTTTCCTGATTAAATTACTGCTACACCACGGTGTTTGTCGGTGATACATCTGAGAAGACGTAGTAGCATGGAAAGGCTTTTAAGCCACGAAAATTGTATTTCAAGGGTAGGACATGGAATAGTATTCGTTTGTGTGATTTTCCTTTCTCTGTTTTTTTTTCCAGCATTTCAGATAGATAAGTCTGCTTGTTGAAGAAATGAGAATTTTTTCTTCCTAGTGCTGGCTCCTATGTCTTCTTTCCATTCAGAGCTGAAATACCCACTCCCTCCAGAGATTTGTTTAAATACTACATGAACTAGCTTCCTATCTCCCTGTATTGAACTGGATCCATGAGGGCACAGCCAATAAACACGAGAAGCAATAAATGCCCACACTTATCAAGGGTCAGGAGCGCGTGACACTCAAGGCACTGACACCTTCAATTTGCCTTTTTCTAAGCCTATGAAATATTCTAAGGTTTTCTAAAACTTGACTGCACAAAAGGAGCTGCTGAATTTAACCACACTGTGAATGATGAACCAAGTCAACTGTGACTCAAGTATTTTTTGCACAAACTGTGTCTTCACAAAAGCCACTGGGGCAGGGAAGTGGGTGGGGACGCTAAAATATGGATACTTGTAGTAGAAGTTGACTGGAGACCTGACCATCCTGACAGTCAGTCCCCTCAGTTACTCCATTTCACTTTGCCATTTCACATAGCAAGTTGGAAAAAACCCTTGTTAGGCCTGGTTAGGAAAGGGTCTTATGAATTCACGGCCAGGAATTGAAAAGATGGATCTCTAATCTTAATATCTGATGGGGATTCTGATTTACCTCTTGCAGGTTTGCAGAGAGCAAAAGCAGCTTGCCTGGGACTCTCCTGGAAGTCCAGTGGTAAAGAATCCGCCTTCCAACGCAGGGGACGTGGGTTCGATCACTAGTTGGAGAACTAAGATCACACATGCCGGGGGGTGGGCAACTAAGCCCACGTGCCACAACTACTGAGCTCGTGCGCCTCAACTAGAGAGCCCACGTGCCACAAACTACAGAGCCCATGCGCCCTGGAGCCCACTACACAGCTAGAGAGAAACCTGAGCAGGCCATGCACCCGAACGAAGAAGATCCCTCACGCCACTAAAAGATCCCGTGTGTTGCCACTAAGACCCAAGGCAGCCAAAAAAAAAAAAGAGAAAATAAATAAATAAAATAAATAAATATTTTTTTAAAAAGAGAGAGAGAAAGAGAGAGAGAGACTTACTTAAAAAAACAAAAGCAGCTCACCCAGCCACCAGCCCCTTGAACAAGAGGTATGACTTTTAACAAAAAGGAACGCTATTACATTAGTAATATGCTGCCCAGTGGTGGGGAGAGATGAGCTCATGGTGCTTTCAGCAGGTAATCGAAGCCTTGCCTTAAATTGCCTTTTCTTGCCTTTTGCTGAATGTTTGTTCCAGGGAAATAGCCAAGAGAGGGAATTCTGAAGACTGTACTCTGAAAATGAGGTGCCTTGCAGAACAATGGACTCGTTAATTAGGTCAACCTTAATAGTTTCTGCAGGACTGCAGGGATTTACTCCAAAAGACCTCTAGCCACTAACTTATTAGTCATCCCAAGGATATGTCACAATTGCAGGCACTCAAAAGGAGCGGCTGAAATCAAGTGAAGTCGCTCTTGGCTGGGCATCAGACATCAGGGAGAGTCTGATGGCCTCCTGCCATTTGCAACATCCTTTGAGGACGCAGGAGGGTGAGAAAGGGAAGGATCTGAAGAAAGAGAGCACTGAGGCTTATAAGGGGACAATATCTCCCTGGTGCCCAGGTGTTTTTAAATGTTTCTTTGACAGAGCACCAGAGAATTTCCCTGGTAATGAAGGCAGGGAAGAGGTACCATCCCAGACATTAAATATAACATTTGTCAAGCTTGTGTGTGTGTGTGTGTGTGTGTGTGTGCGCACGCGTGCGCACGTGCCTGTGTGTCTGCATCTTTGTGCTAAGTATTTGCAGAATGTCTTGCAAACAACTTCAGAAAACCTAGGGAGAAAAACAGAAGTGTTCTGGAAGGAAAAGATGCTCAAGATATACTTTCGGTTCACTTAAAAAAAAAAATCTGTAGTTCTTCCAAGGTTTCAAAAATATTTTAAAAGCCTCTTAAATTAAAAAAGTTAATTTTACTAGCAATTATTACACGCCTACTGTGTACTGTGCTATGTGATTTTACAAACACTATCTCATTTAATTTAATCCTCATAATTACCTTCAAAGTTAATTATTATTATCCTCAAAGGCATTATTATTCCCACGTGTAGATATGCAAATTGGGAAGCAAGAGGTTAAATGAAACAAACATGTGACCCAAACAACAGAAGTCTGAGCCTTCATCCCACACGATATGGAAGAGTCACAAGGGGCCTGAAATCTACAATGATTCCCATTGCAGGAATTCCACTGGCTTTGACACAACATGAGGCATGAACCAAGTGCAGCCTGTTTGGATTACCTGTATTTATTATATTTGACATAACAAAAGTGTATCCAATATAACATCATGTACTCTAGTAATCTATACAGAATAACCTCCTCATTAGGATACATTCTGCTCATGCATACATTTTTCAAGAAGGAGTGGAAACCACAGTACCTCAGTCTCCAGCTGGGTCTCTGCTGTGATCAGAGGAGGCGTCCTCTCTTCCCAGTAGGCTGCCTGCACTGCCATGTGCTTTGGGTCTTGTACAAGGCTCTCAACAGAGTGAGGGTCAAAATGTCTGGCCAGAGACCTGAACTTCCAGCATCCAGAGAGCAGAGAGACAGCATACGGCTCTGCAGATACAGCAAGTGCCATCAAGGTGCGGACCCGAAGTACTCACGCTCTGGTGGGGCACCCCCTTTCTGAGGTGGATTTCCCAAGAGGCATTGTTATTTACACCCCTGCTAGGATGGCGATATACAAATGAGACAACCCTATTGGCTGAGCCTAAATACAATTAGTTTACGGCTGAAACCCATCTGGCTCTAGGTTTCATGGGTGAGCAAATTATATATGTTGATCTTTATAAGGTGTGGTGACCCTCACATGCTGGTGTTGATGAAGGGCTGTGGCCAGAACTGGGATCTCAAATCTAAATTATACACGTATAGTGTACACCATATCCCTGAATGGCTGGTGGAATGACTTGGGACTATGAGAATTTCAGGTGATTTTTTTTTTTTAAAAATGAAACTACAAAAAAGTACGCAATCTGGAAAATGTTACAAATATCTTTGATGTAGACGTTCCAGATGGTCCGATGGGGAAGTGCAGTTTCTGATCAGTGAAGCATCTGGAGGGTTAGAGCACAGCTCCAGGAGTGACGGCCATTCTCATGCAGCCCTCTTGGGTCAGATAATAGTGGCTGCCACGTAGGGGTCCTACCATGTGCAAACCCTTTGCACACACTGTATTTAAAATTTGCAACAACTCAGCCACGAAGTTGTCATTAACCCCTTTTATTTTTTGGCCGTGCTTCAGGGCATGCGGGATCTTAGTTCCCCAACCAGGGATAGAACCTGCGCCCCCTGCAGTGGAAGCGCGGAGTCTTAACTACTGGACCGCCAGGGAAGTCCCTAAGGACTTTTATAGTCAAGAAAACAGAGGTCCTGAGAGGTTAGAACCATTTTCAGGCATGCACAGCTAGGAAACGGCGGCACTGACATGTACATCCCACATTCTTCCATGGTGCCCTGTGCTCTGTTCTCATCCCCCAATTTTTCTGAGCCACCAATTCCACACATCCCTTAAACAAGATTTCAGGTTTTTGCCTGCCAGCATCCACCATGCCCTGACTCTTTTCTCCTTCGATGGCTTTCTGTACTGGCCTCGTCCTGCGCTGGTACCCACTCTGAGTAGCCCTGCTCTAGGCAGTCTCCCACCTGCCCTAAGTGGGCTCATGGAATCGACTTGTCTATGCTACTCATGTCCACTCCCCATATTGTTTCCTTATTCTTCCATAAGCAGAAGTCTTACGGAATTAAATGTGTATGCTTTTCCCCTATTCATCTGTCCTACACCAGTTTTAACTCTTATGTCCAGCCACAGAGCCTAGAAGAGTAGAAGGAAGTTTTTCCCTTCCTACATGGGTCCATGAATCCCTGAGGGTCTTGTTAAAATGCAGATTTTGATTCAGAAGGTCTGCAGTGGGCCCTGAGACTCTGCTTTCTAATCAGCTTCCAGGTGAGGCCATCCTGCTACTGGTCCAGGGATGGCATTTTGCTTTCCCAGAGCCTAAAGATGGTGTTTAAAGTTCCTGCAAGTGCTTTCATTCTTTTACTGCAGATAAGCCCCCCCGGAGATTTAAATCAATCAATGACCTTGAACTCCTACATGAGACCAGTCCTGGGGGTGGGAGCAGATTTGGGCCAGGAGGGAGCCTATAGCTGGAAGCCCTGTGCCTGGGGCACTCCAGGCTGGATGCCTGAAGCCAGACACATAGGGGCTTTGGACAAAGTGAGGGCACAATGGGGGTGCTGCGTGTCTCGAGGGGTGATGGGGTGTCTGGAATGGAGGGCCAGCGAGTAAGAGGCAGATAGAAACAGAGGTTGGATAAATGCCTCTTAGCTTAAAATTGTGTTGAGAGCTCTAGATGTTGCATGAAATCTTTTATGGAATAAAGTGAGATAGAAAAAAAACAGTAGGTGGGTTTGGGTTTAGGGGGCTTTTTCTTGGGGGTGGGGTACCATTTTATTTGACTGACCTCCCTAAGAGTTTGGCAAAAACATATTCACCTAAAGTCACAATGGGCACAGCTGGAAAATGACTCTGGGGTCCAAGCCTCCAACTCGTCCTAAATGCCCTTCTCCTCATGCTTGTGGGATGCTCAGACCCCAGAAAACTGCGGAACAAACCCCATTCCCAAACCCCACCTCCCAGACTTTCTATTCCTCAAGGTGAAAGTGTTTTTAAAAAATTTTTTTAAACTCAGAAATTGTGAAAAAAATGTTTGAGTGTAGTACAGACATTTTAACATGTTACATTACATGTAAACAAACAAAAGCTCATGACTACATCAAAAGGATTACATTAGTAATACACAATCAAAGCCGATTTCCAGTTAAATGTAGAAAAACTTGTGGGTCCATCAGGACCACCAAACCTGTATCCCCTCACCAGATTTCTTAACACATCACCCTTGACTGGGGGAATTTGCACAGGAAGAGGAAATTCGAAGTTGAAATAGAAGTGGAGAAAATAACCCATCGACTTTTTTTTTCTGTATATTTCAACTTGAAGATTGAATAATATCCAGTAACAGCACATAATAAGGAGAAACTATTCCACTGCAAATATTTCATAAAGCACCCCACCACCACTTACTAAAATTTAAATTTTTTAGTTTATTAAAATTAAAATTTTAAATTATTTAAAATTTGGGGAGAGGTAAGTTGATCATTTAGAAGGTAAAATGATTCAACTGAAATAATTTGTGAGACATTTTTTAAAAGAGAAATTTAGAGGCATAGTCCAAACATCTATGAGTCCAAACAGCTCTTTTTCTTCCCCAACAGCTTCACATCCCAAAGGCATCAAATATTAAAAGTAACAACAATCCTAGAATACTCCTTGATGACATAGCCCCTTTGGGTACATTATAATACTCCAACTGGCCAGAGAGACAAATACGTAGAAAACATCACGTCCAAAGAAAAGACCTATGACCTAAGTTTATATGGGGCTCCAAAGAGCTTGGAAGAATTACTATTTAGAAATAACTATAAATGAACTCTCTTCTATATGATCCCTGTGTAAGGGAAGATTCTCTAGGCTGAAACATAATTCTCTACTTTCAATTCATCCACTTAGGCAAAGGTCACCCTGTCCCTGTGGGTGGGAAGACCAGGCTCGGAGAACACCCCACCCCCCGCCCTTTCCCCCTCCTTCCTCTCCCCTCCCCTTTATCTGCCATCTCCAGCCCCAAGCGAAACCCTTGAAACAAAAGTCAGAAATTAGGGACATGTATTTTTTGGTTATTTTCGCTCTTTTCTTTGTTTTTGGTGTTTCCTTTCTATCTGCAAATTTGTCTAACTTCTTACTCGCAGAAGAAGTCAATATCCTGGAAAAAAACAAAAGCAAAAAAAGACGGAGCTGAGCATGCAGGGCCAGAAAACAGATGTAGATTCTTTATTTCAAATCATATGTAATCAAAGGGAAATTTGGATTTCAAATGAGCAAAGTCTGAACCCCAGAGAGTATGACACAAGTATTACTTTAAGTCAAAAACTACTTAAAGTGAAGATTCTCAAATACACTTTTAATTTATGGTTATTTGACACACTCAAGCTCAATGCTAAGACATGATGACAAGTGAGTCGCATTTATGTAGGTTGGGCAATGTTTTGAAGTTATTTTGCACAGCAGTTAGCTCCAGGAGAATCGTTTCTAAACAACCACCTTGCAAAGTAGCTCAAAGGGGATCTTTTATTTCTGTTCTGGGTATACAAGACCCCAGGGCATTAGGAAGAGTACAATTTTTTTTTTCATGCATAAGTAGAGTCTATCTGTCACAAAAGTAGGCATTCAAAAATTTTCCAGAATGTTTTGGTTTTGTCAAATACAGGTGCTGATATTTTTCTCAGCCCAAGTCTTTAGTCAACAAGTGTACCTATCAGTAAGAGTCAGTTAATATTATGTTTCTTTCTTTGTGACATGGAGCCCTTTCCAGGATAACTTGCATCTAAAACAAAGGGGGTTGGTAGAGAAATTTCACTAACCTTTCAACATTGATAGTAGGTATAAATATTCCCCCAGATCTCGTTGTCTAGAGATGTCACCACTGAAAGTGTCGGGGGGCTTTGCTTGATGCACCTTGTAAGTTGCATGATGCATTATTCACACCTGCCTACATCTACCTTACCTTGAGATCTGAGTCCTTCCCTGGCACCCCCCAGGATGCTTACCGTGGTGGGAACTTCCTTGGTGGCTTCTTGGTACACATGCTGCTCCTGGACCAAGTTGCTGGGGAAATAACCCACAGTTCCCATCTCGTCCTCAGGGTGATCGCCATAAACCTGAGTGCCCAGAAGTGTAACAGTGAGGGGAAAGCTGATGTGAGTCCTCTTTTAGAAACCCTCAGGCATCCTCTTTGCTATCCATGAGAATTACATAACTGCCAGTGCTTTGCTTCTCAGTCTGGATTCTGGGGGGCTCAGACCCAAATTTGAAGTTTGCTCACAGCAACTAAGTCAACCCACAGAAATTGTGTGTGTGTTCTTTTGTGGCCTAATCTTACTGTGTCCCTACTTTAGCATTTCTCTATGCAATCTTGTGAGCTGCCTGAAATCTTTTTTGGAACCCATAAATAAAGTCTGTACCTTTTTTAAAAAGGTAAACAGACACTGTTATTTTAAAGGACTCTCTCTATTTTTAAAAATTCAAATGAACAGGTCTTAAGTGAATCTAAGATTTAATTCTTTATTACTTGAGAATTTATCTCTGGAGCTGGAGCTGCAGCTGCAGTGGAGGACAGTATATCAACCCGGCTTCATCCCTCCCTAGGGCCCACCCCTGCATGTTTTAACTGAAGAAAGCAGATTCTTTGGAATTAAAGACAGTGCTAAAGTTTCCTTAAAAATATTGAAACGTAGCCTGACTGCCAGTACACATGCCTTTTACTTGGCAAATCCACTCATATATTTTTGAATAAGTTTCAAACTCTTTGGGATGTTCAAGCCCCCATGTGTTTGACTAGATTTCTTGCCAAACCATCAAATAAACCTACATTTGGTTTTGTTATGAAATTTTCTTTGTTTCTTCAAAATGCAATAAAAGCAAATATATATGAATTTTTGCACTTGTATCCACAGCATCGATATTGTTCTTAACAGCTAGTTTTAAATGTTAAAAGGCATTGCAGATAGGTAACAGGAAAAATTCAGAGCAACATATGTCAAGATGTGTATATATTTTAAATAATCTCATCTTACACTGCCAGCCCAAAATTCTCCAGCTTCCTTTTCTTTTACCAGCTTTGAGTAAACATAGATCCACTGCCCTTTTTTAATGTTAATGAATCTACAGTCTGGGGCACTGTAATCTTCTTGAGCTCGGGCCAGAGAAATAGTATCTGGAAGAAAAAAACACTGAAATGTTTATCTCGAAGAAAAAAACATTGGCTCCTGGATTTTATCACAGCAAAAAGGCAGAGCATGTAAGAAAACTAGGAAATCAGAGTGACTAATACCTCCTAGTTTATAGCTCATGTTCAGTTCCAGAAGATAACTAAGGTATTAAAGCAGCACCCAGCAGAATCTTAGCCAAGTGAATTCTTCATGGTAAGACACAAGAGGCACGGACCGGGAGAAACAATGCTAATCACATGCACATTAGAGAAAATTCACTTACAAGTACAATCAGATTTTATGCTATTGCTGCATATTTCTTTTTTGATTATATAATAGAAAGGTAATGAAAGGCATAAAAAAGTCCTTACAGACACACTCGTCATCTGCACACAGCTTCCTGGAAGCAAGTCTGTCCATAAATATTCCATGCACGGCACATGTGGCCACAAGACCTGGGAGGAAAAGTAACAATAGTCTTGCCATCTTCCTTTTTTGCTGGTTTTGCTCTTGCCCTTTGAGTGGAAGTGGAGACTGACTTCAGTGCTTCCTGTCTTTTATGTGAAAGCCAGACATCTGGGTAAGTCCCCCGGCCAATGGGGAGGTGGCTACCGTTCCTCTGCTTTCATAACAGCTACTGGGCTCTAGGGGCTATTTAGCATCTGATTTCCCAAAGAGACTCAAACTCTGTGTCTTTTTTACACACAAATGGTATCCAAAATGGTCCACCGTTGTTAAAGTCACTTTCGCTGAGGTTAATTGTATCAGGAAGACATTGTTGAAAGAACTAAGGGAATTTTAAGTCACTTAAAAAATGTTTTTAGTTCAAACCTCATATTCTTTCAATGTATGAGCAAAGATGTACTAACTGTAGGAAACTGTTGAAGATGTGAGATCTATACCCTTAATACAAATAATTTTCATCTAAACATTTAATAAACATCTGGATTTATATAATAGATAAGTTAAGGATGCTTACGTTTACAAATCATTCATGATAGGATTCTTAGGAGTCATGTCTGTTGGGGCAAGCATGGACTGTAACACATCAAGACCCTACTAATGGGGGGGGGGGTGGCAGGGAGAAGGAGTAGGTGGATTGGGAAAAATGGAACAGACTTTTTTTCTGCCTCCTCTCTTGGAGATTTTTGAAATTCAGTCTCAAAATGCTCATGGCTCATAGAGAAGGGAGTAAAGCTGGAGGTTTGTTTCTCCTCGAACCCCCATGCCTGCCTGGCCTGCTTCAGGGCATCTTTCCCGTGGGAAGAGGGACACAGTTACAGGTCATCAAAGTTGAAGCGCTGGGACTTCCCTGGTGGTCCAGTGGTTAAGACTCCGTGCTTCCAGTGCAGGGGGTGAGGGTTCGATCCCTGGTTGGGGAACTAAGATCCCACATGCCATGTGATGCGGCCAAAAAAAAAAAAAGTACAACGTTGAAGCGCTAATACCTGTCCCCATCTAGTCAACAAATATTTCCTGAGCACCTGCTATGTACCAGGCACTGTTGTAGGCACTAGAGACATAGCCGTGAATTTAAAAAGTTCTGGGCCCAAGGGTTTACTTTCTATTGGGAGGAGGAGACAATAGGTTTCTGCTTGTTGTAGGGTATTTGGGATTTTTTTTCTCTCATAAGGTGGCCCCCCGCCCCCTCATTATTTCTAGACTAGAGGCCCTGTCAGGCTGCCCTGTCGAACTTGGTTGCTGATAAAGTTTTAGAGCAGGACCTCCTTTTCTCTCCCCCGAAACACTGTCACCTGACAAAATGAGGGACGAGCATTCAACTTACAAAATAGGTACAAAACAATTTTCCAAGGGATAAACTGGTAAAGCAAAATATAGTACAATGAAAAAGTTTGATTGTTTTAGGGATGTGTGTGTATGTAACAAAGTTTTACTGTTTGGGTGTATGTGGTGTAGGGGTGGGAGTGGCGTGTTCTTTTCAAGGGAGGATCGCTTACACGGCTGGCCCTGATGTGGAAGCTTGTGAAATCCAGTATCTTCATTATAGAAGAGGAAGCTGAGACCAGAGCTGCCTTTCTTAACCACTCCAAGGGTCAGCCAGTGGGATTGTGGTCCAGTGCCGTTTCCATGCATCCACTGTCAACTTAGAATTGGGGTTTTAAATTCTTTATTTCCTGTTTCACTTCAAGGAAGGGATGAATTAGAGATCATTTCTGAGGGCTTCCCTGGTGGCGCAGTGGTTGAGAGTCCACCTGCCCAAGCAGGGGACGCGGGTTCGTGCCCCGGTCCGGGAAGATCCCACACGCCGCGGAGCGGCTGGGCCCGTGAGCCATGGCCGCTGAGCCTGCGCGTCCGGAGCCTGTGCTCCGCAACGGGAGAGGCTGCAACACTGAGGCCCGCGTACCGCAAAAAAAAAAAAAAAAAAAAGTCTTGGACAAGTGGACGGGGTGGAAGCAGCCTCCTCACCTTGACGTACGAGGCCCTGCATGATCTGGCCCCTCCGCCCCTCTGAGGTCACCTTCTGTCACTCCCCCTCACTGGCTCTGTTCCCGGCACACCAGGCACTTGAAAATGCGAAGCGCATTTCTACTTTAGGCCCTCTAAGCTTATTGCCTGGGATACGTTTCCTCCAGATACTGGTCTTCTGCTCTCTGATAGTCAGGATGTCTCCACCGACAGACCAGTTTAACAGAGCCAGTCCCGCACTCCCGCAACCCAATCCATCCATCACTCGACCAGTGGACCCTGTTCTGATGCACGTTTCATACCTGACATGCCTTGTTTACTTACTTGGTGATTTGTCCCCCTGACACCACAATGAAAACTCCACGAGGTGGGGACGCCCACTGCTCTATCTTTAGCACCCAGAAAAATACTCGGTACTCATAAATAGGTATTCATTGAATGACTGCATGATCCCCGAAATTGTATGCTTAGGTGTATACATGCATGTGTACTCTTTTTTTCTGGGGAAAGTCCCTAGGTTTTATCAGGCCTAAAGAGATGTTCATTACACCCCTCAAATTAAGACTCATTGACTAAATGATTAGGGCAGAGACGCTGGGGTCCTGCCACCAAAGCATGGTCTCCAGACCAGCAACTTTAGCATCACTTCATAAAGTCTCTCAGACCCCACCCCAGTCCTGCTAAATCGGAATCGACTTTTTAACAAGATACAAGTGATTCGTATGAACATTAAAGTTTGAGAAGTGCTGTTCAACGGCAAATCAAATACAGCATAGACTTTTAGCCAGGATTTCACATTTGTCATCAGGTCTGCTGGATACAACATTTTCAAGGGACAAAATGCCTGTTAAGTACCCAAACAAAATACTTTAAGCCTTTAAGTTTAAAATGGAGATGTGAGACTCTCCCAATAGTTTCCATTTTGACGCTATCTTCTATAGACTACCTTTGAAAAATATAATCTGAACTGATAATCTAATCATATAAGCCACTTCATAAAGGTAGAAATCTGCTTTGTTCGTTCATAACTTTGACTCAGGCTGGACTCAATCGGGGAGCTTAAGAAATATTGACGACTGGGTTTCACCCCTAGAGATTGGGATTTAATTGATCTGGGGTGTAGGTTAGGCATGGGTGTTTGAAAATATCTCCCAGATGATTCTAATATGCAGCCAAAGTTGAAAGTTAAATTCAAGTTGAAAACTGCTATATTTAATGGATAACAACATCTGCTCCTTCTAGACCCTCCGTGCAACTCCCACAGATCAGTAAGTTAAGGATGGTCAGAAGATCCTAGTTTGATCGAATCTTTTTCAAAATATAGTTAGTAAATACATGGAGATTAATGGGCCTCGAGAAGAATAAGTTACAAGTAAGGAGAGGGGAAAGGCTAGAATAAACTCAGTGCTATTGGGTTGCAATCAGGGGTACTGTTGCAAATTCATTATTTTTAGTATAATTGAATAGATATACCCATAGATATATAGATGTGATACCTCTATATAAAATTAAGATCCTGAAAGGTTAGGACAGGCTGAGGAACTGACAGGAGACTAAAGAGGCATGACAACTACACTCAACACATGATCCTGGATTGGATTCTCGGGTCATGATTGGGACATCAGTCAATAGGATGGGGACTTCCCTGGTGGCACAGTGGTTACGAATCCACCTGCCAGTGCAGGGGACACGGGTTCGATCCCTGGTCTGGGAAGATCCCACATGCCACGGAGCAACTAAGCCCGTGAGCCACAACTACTGAAGCCTGCACGCCCTAGAGCCTGCATGCCGCAACTACTGAGCCCACGTGCTGCAATTACTGATGCCCACGCGCCTAGAGCCCATGCTCCGCAACAAGAGAAGCCACCTCAATGAGAAGCCTGCGCACCGCAACAAAGAGTAGCCCCACTCGCCACAACTAGAGAAAGCCCGTGCAGCAACGAAGACCCAATGCAGCCAAAAATAAAATATAATAAAATACAAAAAAATAAATTGGATGAATGTTATTCCTTGATGTTGCTGGTCATCTAGAAGTTATGTGGAAGAGTGGTCTTGTACTTAGGAAATCCACACTGAAGTTTTAAGGGGTAACAAGCGATCAGGTCAACACACTGTCAAATGGTTCTGCTAGGGCTCAGGGTGGGCCTCCCCAAAATAAGGTATACTGATTATTTTGAATTAGTTACTTAAGAAACTGCCAATGCAAAAGTGACACCCTGACCCTCCTGTCTCCCAGAAAGCAGGAAATAAATCTCTCATGTGAAAGATGCACCCCCTGCATCTAGAGGTAGGACACCCCTTTCACCAGAGATAGGGAATTCAGGTCAAGAAGCTTGTATAAACAAACCTTGTTACTCCTTTACTACCTCAGGGTCAAACTGCTTAGATTCTTTACTGAGCACCCCAAACCTGTTTCTTTGCGGTGTCACTTCACCTCTAGTTTGTTTCTTTCTCTAGAAGGTATAAAAGCTGCCTGCTTTGGCCACTACTTAGGTCTCATTTCTATGAGACCTCTGTCTGCATGAATTAAAAAAAAATTTTTTCCCGTTAATCCGTTTTGTATCAATTTCATTATTAGTCCAGCCACAAGAACTCAGGAGGGGTGGAGGGGGAAATTTCTCAACAGTTCAAAAATATGTATGGGAGCTCTGCGTACTATTTCGGCTCTTATATAAATTGGAAAATTTTTCAGAATAAAAAGCTTTCAAAGGTAATCAAATGTCACTCCTCTGCTTGAAATCTTCTTCTAACAGAACATATGTCCAACACAGACTTGTATGTGAATGTTCAGAGCCACTTTATTCCTAATGGCCCCAAACTGGAAAGAACCCAAATGCCCATCCGCTGGTGGAACAAACTGCTGATCCACGCAAGAGGTGAATCTCAAAAGCATACTAGGACAGGGCACAGTTGCACTGACAGAAAGCAGATGGGTGGCTGCCTGGGGTCGGGATGGGGGCACAGACTGACTGCAAAGGGGCACAAGGCAGCTCTTGTCTTTGAGGGGTGACAGAATGCTCTATATCATGACTCTCACACAGCTTATACAACTGCCAAAACTCATCAACTATTGATAGAGTACTAAGAGTAGCGGGGGCTGCGAGCTCTGTAGTTGTGGCTCGCTGGCCCTAGAGCGCAGGCTCAGTAGTTGTGGCACACAGGCTTAGCTGCTCCGCGGCATGTGGGATCTTCCCAGACCAGGGATCGAACCCGTGTCCCCTGCATTGGCAGGCGGGTTCTTAACCACTGCGCCACCAGGAAAGTCCTGTGAAACATCTTCTGAGACAAGCTAAGGGCAGTCACTGAGAGCAAGCAGTTAGAAAATGTATCAGCATTTGGCCTTGCTGTCAACATGCAACAGCATGGTCTTTTTCCTAGTAACTCGCTGTTAATACATTTTATGGACATACATGAACTTGACAACTAAGTTAAAAAGTTATTCATAAGAATCAGACTCTGCAGGTGGAAAGTTAAGGGATAAAAATTATTCTGCTTTTCCTCCTTATGTACGCACAAGAGTGATGTGATAAAAATCTACAGAACTCTGAAAGTAGTCTTCCTATAAATATGTATTCCATATATATTCAATACATAAAAAAATATGTGATAAGGAAAAAACTTGTTGCAGGAAATATGAAAACAGAAACACAAAAAGTGATTAATAGTCACTTTACCATGCACTATACATAAAAAATCGTCCACTTCTATAGACACCTGTGGTTTTGCTAGCAGGGGACTTGAATCGATAGCCTTAGGTAGAAATCAAACACTACAGAAAATGAGCTTTGGAAATATCTGAGCATCAGTGTTCAAGAAGCACAAAGAGGCAGCAAGATTAGGAGTGGCAACCTTTGCAAGTCAGCCTACTGGTCTTCAAAAAGATTACAGACTAAAAATCTTTCCTTTGGAGGTCGTTCAATAACGAGGTTAATAACTGAGCAGGTATTCCTTAGGAACGATCCTGCCTCAAGAGGGTAAGAGCATAAAATGTGAAGTCTAAAGACAATATTCCCTTTCCATCTGTTTTCCCAGAAAACAGTAAGTACAGTTACTCCTAAATTACCTTTATTCAATTAAAAACTGAATGAAAAGACTTGTGAAATGTCTACTACCAGCAAATACTACGCTCATTTATTTGAATATGAAGATGAATTTAGATCCTGCCCAGGTCCCACCTTCTTCTCATATCCAGGATATCACTTTTGTCATTAGTAAAAGAATCATTAAAAAAAAACAAACAGGGAATTCCCTGGCGGTCTAGTGGTTAGGACTCAGCACTTCCACTGCAGGGGGCCTGGGTTCGATCCCTGGTCAGAGAACTAAGATCCCGAAAGCGGTGTGGTGCGCCCAAAGCAAACAAACAAACAAACAAACAAAAATCCTACAAACAAAAACAAATGAAAAAATGAATTCTAGGATTGTAGTTCATATGCATAAAACATTACAGAAAATATAATCAAGTGCTTGATCTAACTCTCCTTTACTTTTATTAAAGTGGTTCAATGTTTCTCTACCATTAGCTACTCCAAAATAACACTAGAAAAGCATCTACCATTAGCTACTCCAAAATAACATAAGAAAAGCATCCTATTACAGTTTTATATACCTTAAGATGTGTTCTAGACTAGCATAAGCATTTGATGATAGGACAGTGGGCCAATAAATGAAATATTATATACAGAATACAAATAAAAAGTTTATTGTACAAAATTAAGGCCTTCACATCATAGTTCACTAAGGCTAAACAAAGACTAGGTAATGTTTTAAATCCTTTACAAAAATTTCACATACACTTTCCCCTACCCCCAACTATGAAAACGGCCTGATCAAATGTTATCAAAACGAAAACTATACATAACACCAAGTCCTTTAAAGGCAGCTTTCCCAAATCTTATTTCTTGGCATAGGTGATCTTCATGGCATGGGATGGTGTGATCTTAAATCCCTGTAAAGCATCCCTGGCAGCTCCAGCCTGTCCATCGTTTTCAAATTCAACAAAAGCAATGTCATGCCTCCCAGGTACCAAACGTACTTCCTTGAAACCAGGGAACCTATAAAGAATTAAAACAATTTTTACATATGTAAACAATTTATATACATGTAAATACAGAAATGACATCAAATACGTAAATGTCTGTGTTTAAATTTGGTAAGCAACTTCCTGGTATGAGTCCAGGAAAAGTATCATATCCCAGAAAGAATCCTGAGTGGGATGAAAGAGCCTAAAATATAATTAATACCATGAAAAGAACGGCAGGAATCATGTAAGCTAATTCTGTTTTTGTCATTTCATCAAAGCTTTGTTTCCTGTTTTACTCATCAACTAGAATTAATAATTCAAACATTACAGGTAATTTAGCTTTTTATTTGCTAAATCTGCAGACTGGCTTCAATTCATGATTAATCCTGGAACAACTCAATGAAGCTGTAAGGAATTACTGTGTGATATACAAGCGGATCGAACTCAGGGAAGTGCTATCTGTCCAGTCAGGAGACTCTCAGAACACAGACTTGTTTATGAAAACACTTACTGATTAAACAGCATGGATAACATCATCTCATTAGTCTCTTCTGGTAAATTATTAAGGAATAAAATATAGTTTGGAGGGTAATCAGGGACCTATGAAAAAGAAAAGGCAAAGTTAGTTTGTAAATATAAAAAGTACAGTAAACCATTTGGCTCTTGCATTAAAATCTAAACTTCAGAAAACTACATTCCACCGTTTAAGGCTTGTGAAATCTTACTACATCAAACACTAAAGCTGAGAAACAGTGACACCAGAGAAATAAGCAAAAACCTAACAGTAACCAAACAAGGTAGACATTCAAGTCACTTAATAAATATATGGAAGATTACAAATCTGATTAACAGTTTTTAAGTATTTAATTAACGGTATTTAAAACAATATTTAAGTTTTAAGCATCTGGAGGTCAGCTGGAACGGGAGGATTCTGTCGTCTGGATTATATAACCGATCCTAACAAACCAGAGAAGGCATCGGTGTCACCCATCCTCAGCTGCTTAACCCTCAGATATTCAATGCTCTGCACTATCGCTTACTACCTCCCAGTGTGTGAGAAAATCTGGAAATAGAAAGATTTCCACTTTGAACCACTGCTTGGCAATTTTTAATGTTTTTTTTTTTTCTGAGTAAATGAGATATACATGGCATCTAGTTACATACAGTAAGTGGATACACACTGTTATGGGGAACTATAGGGAAAGGTCTTTATATGTAAGAGCCTCTGTCTTCAGGCTAATTTCGTGGAAGAAAAAAGATGAAATGTAAAGAACAATTTAGGGCTTAGAGAATTAAATGCTGGCATTTGTGAACTGGACTATAATTGTTGAAAGACTTCAAAAGAGCAGACAATGCAAGAAAATGCAAATAACTTAAAATCAGAGGAGGAAAACCTCAGTGGTGCAAGGAATTCCCTGGATGTAAGGATCCTGTCAGACCCTAGCACCCAAGGGACTAGTCGGGAAACCATTAGTACATAACTCAGGCTTTCTTTTTGAGGCCTTTATTGGGAAGCTTAGGTAAAGAGTTTCTAAAACTCTTCGGTAAAGAGTTTCCTGATAAGTCTATATCAGGAGACTTAAATATATACGTGCTGAGGAAATAAGAGCTAAGGCAACTGTAAAACAACTTTGCTCTATCAGAAAAGATGGGTTAGTGCTTCAGCCAATGGGAATGGATACCAAGCCACAAGCCAGGAAAGCTCTGGGCCATGTACTGTGAAGAAAACAACCATTTTGCTCCTTGACCTCATAGAGCTTAGAATCTATCGTTTTGATTCTGTCATTGACTCACCATGGGAAGCAAGGAATAAAGTCAGGTTTTGTTTTATCCCTCTTAAAGAAAATTAAAATGTTTTGAGGAGTGAGTTTCCACATTATTGTGGTTTATACATGGAATCATTTTCAGTTTTTGGAGACATGCACATTTCTGTAATTATTGTTATTGTTTTGTAATTTTATTTTAAAGTAAGTATCACATGGAAAAAAAATATTACCTGAGGATTTGGTGCTGCATTTCCTTGGGTATTAGCTGAATTTGGTGTTCCCTAACCCAAAGAAATAGAGAAACAGTTAAAATTTCCAGACCTTCTAAAAAAGCAGCAGGTATTTATATTTTAAATTACTTCATAAAACTAAGACTAACAAACAGATTTTTAAATCTATTTAACTTTACTTTCACTGAGAATTTACATCTTAAAACGCTGACTCAAACATTTATGTATTTAACTTGTCAAATGTTTTTGAAAGGTCTATATCATAAAGTTCAACCTCTAAGCTTTAAAATTATGGAGAAATATAAATATAAGGACCAGTCTTTCTCTTTTTTTAAAACAACTAGAAAAAAGTCAAGCATTATACTTAGTACAACTGATTTCTAATCACTTTCAATCCCAAAGTAACTACTTTTTGGATGATAATTTCACCTGTATCTGGTATTTTAAATTAGATTTTGAATTCCTGAACTGTTCAAAGAAAGCAGCTTTCAGTGGCATACTCATGATTAAAGATAACATCTACAGTATTATCTATACACAGAACTTGAAAAATAAACCAATAGAAATTAACAAATTTTGAAGAATGATGGAACTAAATGTCATGCAAATTCAAATAAAACTGTTCAATATAAATCTGCATATGTAAAGTTTATATTTTAATCTGTTGCTTAAACACAAATATTGGAATTTTAGAATTCAACCATTCCAGCTTCTTAAAAATCTACCTTTAAACACACACATGTACACATGCATGCCTCAAAGATCACCCCTCAAATGGAAGACAGACATCTCTATCAAATTTTTAACACACACACACACAAAAATGAACTTTTGCCCATCTTACCTGACCAGGTTTTTTGTTCATGGTTGTTGCAGTCTGTTCCACAGTTTTGGCTTTTTTCTTTTCTTTTTTCTTTTCTTTGTCAGCAAAAGTGCCACGCATTTTAGATATTATATCAGAATCTGTTTTTGCATACTGGATTCGCTGTTTTAATTATTTGAAAACAAGTTACTTTTCATCATGCTGAAGGCTATTTCTACACTTGTCATTAATATTTCAAATTTCATTATGCAAAAACGAGCTAATTTTAAACACATACTTAAGGAAATCTGTCAAATATACTGAGCACCAAATGAAAATAAATTGTGACCCATGATTCACAACTGAGACAAAGTTAGATTCAACTGTGTTTATTATAAGAAAAAACCATAGATTTTCATATGAGAAAAACAGGACTTTGAAATATCTGCACCACTGCCCCTCTCCATTTAAAAGAACAGAGAAAACTGCATTGGAAAGCTGTCTATCCCTTACAGGGACACTCCATAGAGGGTCCATATATGCATGGAATTTGTTACTTCCAAGTACCAAAGATTGAGAATGACTTTCCCTTGAATCTGGTCTATTATTTTTAAATGAAATGACTAACAGTGGCATCCACTTAAATTTAAAAAGCTTTGAAAGGAAACAAAAAGACGGCATCACAGCTAGTGCAACCAGGTCACTTGCATGAGTAATACGCCACAGCCAGCAGGCACAGCACACATGACTGAACAAGCGTTGAGAAACAATGGTCTAGGACAGCATTTCATGAACTTTAATGTGCATTCCAATTACCTGGAGAGCTTGTAAGAGTGCAGATCCTGATGCAGGGGGTCTGGTGAGGCCTGAGATTCTGCACTTCTAACAAGCACAAAGGGGATGGTGGGGCCCACACTTTGAGCAGTATGGCCCTGGCCTAAAGCATTATCGCATAGCTGAATGTTCGGGGGAACCGCGGCGTGGGGGGCAGGCCTCCCACGATACCTCAGTCCCTGAGGCTTCCTCTGGCTGCAGGACCATGGCAGCTCCAAGTGGATTTACCCTGCAAGCAACTCTGCTAGTCGTGCATGTCATCATCTAACCAAAAGAAATAGTTTTGGACCAACTCTGACTTGCTCCCAGGGATTCCCTCCCAACTCCCTTCTTCCTGACCTGAACAGATCTTGGGTGATCTTGTATTTGTCCCTATGACCTGTGAAAATTTCTGACCTCAGCCCTCGCTCTTAGCTGGTTGGTCTAGAGCAGCAGTTCTCAACCAGAGGAGAATCTGCCCACGAGGAGACAGCTGGCACTGCCGACTGGAGACACTGTGTGTTGTCATGCTAAGAGGGCAGAGGCCAGAGATGCTGCTAAACACTCTTCCATGAACAATACAGCCCCAACAATAAAAAAGTATTCAGTTCAAAACGGCAAAAGTGCCAGTGTTGAAAACCCTGGTCTAGACTAAATACTGGTCAGGGATAAAAGTCCACCCACAGCTTAGAGAAGGTGAAAGATTTACATTTATACCAAAGGTTTCATGACAGAAGTCCTTAGGAAGATGGTTCTACTTTACTGAGGTATTTTTGGAATTAAATAACCAAATGCCCTTGAATCACAGAGAATAATTTTGTTCTGAGTTCCAAGTTATAGAAAATTTTGTTCATTTCTGATCTGGTGTGTTGGCAACTGAAACCACCTAAGTAAGTATAAACAAGACAGCTCAAGGAACATTCTTTTCTTTCTTCCAGGATGTGGGAGATTTGGCAGTATCTACTACTTTAGTGAAGGCAGAGAACAGACCTCCTAAAATACCTTCAATATGAGATCAGTCTAATGGGCTTTCTCCATTGATTTTAAATAATTAGCTGGCAAGGTGAAGCCAGTGTCAAACGCAGCAAACAATTTCCAGCTTTCCTGGATCTCAGTCACAGGAACATGCAAACCTGTCATCCCAACTTAGCAAAACAGCCCTAAAACCCTCTACGAGAAGAAACTGTTCCTTCATACTAATGTAATTGTAGATTTAAACTAAAACCCAGTCTTACGCTACTGCCAACTGAGATCTCACTTATGCTAGTTCTTTACACTACTGAGAAAGATAAACTGGCCTCAGGAAATGCCAATTTACTGAAAATTGGGGTATGCAGGTACTATCCCCCAGTTTTCTGCAATAGGACTTTCCACATATATGGTGCCCAGTCAGGTGGGAAATGATGGGAAAAGGAGAGCTGGATGGAGGATGGGAAGAAAATGTGCTCCAGTAACAGACAAACAGCGCTCAGGCCTGAATTAAACAGCGTGGTACCAAAGTCCTCAGACTACTGACCACAGCCAACACTGCCTGATGTTGTATGTTAGGTCTTCTTGAGACACAGCACACTCATCGATCTGCACACCTTCTGTGGCTGCTTCTCTGGCCCTAAAGGCAAGTTATGTAGCTGCAAAAGAGATTACCTGGCTCATAAAGCCTAAAATATTTACAGTCTGGCCCTTTTACAGATAGGGTGGTGAATCCTAGTTTAGGGGGGGAAAAATCACAATATTGGGTGTCCAGGAGATTAGCTTTCAAGTCCTGATGATGCCACTGGTTACAGCAACATAAGCTTTCTGTGCCTGATTCTTCATTTGTATTAAAAAAAAAAAAAAGGGATCAGATGAGAGGTCTGCACTACAGATTATGGGCCAAATCCAGCCCATGGCCTGATTCTGTATGGCTTATGAGTTAAGTACTTTTTTCTTTTCTTTTATTTTTAAACACAATTTTTAAAGGATTGTTTAAAAAAACCACACACACACACAAGAATACGCAATAGAAACCGTATGTGGCCCACAAAGCCTAAAATATTTATTATCTGGTCCTTTATAGAGTTTTTGCTCGCTTCTGAATTAGACCAAAGAATATCCAGTTTGCTTACTTTTTTTTTTTTTTAAACAGGTGAAAGTGAACATGAGCACAGAGCCAGTTAATGGCAGAACTAGAATGAGAACACGGGTCCTTGAAACTCTGGGCCTCGGCTCTTTCCCCAACATCCCTTCCCATCACGTTCCAGCTCCGGAAGAAAAGCACTGAAATCCACACCCAAGGTACTACGTACCTATTCACACACCTAGAGCCCCTTGCTATACACACTGTCTCCACCCTGATCCAATCCTCTGCCATCTCTGACTTATACCAATGCCTCCTGAGTTCCCTAGGTACCTATTCACACACCTAGAGCCCCTTGCTATACACACTGTCTCCACCCTGATCCAATCCTCTGCCATCCCTGACTTATACCAATGCCTCCTGAGTTCCCTATGTACCTATTCACACACCTAGAGCCCCTTGCTATACACACTGTCTCCACCCTGATCCAATCCTCTGCCATCTCTGACTTATACCAATGCCTCCTGAGTTCCCTACGTACCTATTCACACACCTAGAGCCCCTTGCTATATGCACTGTCTCCACCCTGATCCAATCCTCTGCCATCTCTGACTTATACCAATGCCTTCCCACAATCCAATCTTCCTCCAGCAGCTAAGTGTGAAATCTCATGTCACTCCTGAGCTTAAAACTTTCCATGTGTGACTATTTCATTTCCCTTCATTGTTATTCATTAATAAAACCTATGACTTTACATCTGTGAACTGTCCTCAGATCAGTGCTTTGACTGCATAGCTTCTGACATGCAGTATTTCACTATGCTACTTTCTGAAACTTCAGACTGGATTCCCTCTTTGACCCACGATTTTTGTTTTGTGTTGTTTTACAAGTTTACAGAGGTTTCTTTTTAATCTTCTGAGTAATTATTAATTTCTGGTTCTTTTGAGATGAGAATGTTGCCTATACTGCCATTGTTTTTAAAATATTCTACATCTCAATGTATTTTGGTTTTGCCTATTTGAACTATCATAAATCAAGAAGTGAATTATAAGCTCTACTACTGTGTTTCTATAAAAATAAATACATAAATAAAATAAACCCAAACCCACTCTTAACTGAAGGCAAAAAGCAATAGCCATATTTTCAAGGGTATATTTACAAATCTATCATACCATTAATAGCGATTAATGCCAAAATAAGATTGATTTACCATCGGTTTGCCATAAAATGGAAATCCTTGTAACTGCCTCAAGGCATTTGTGGATGAGCCCAGTTCCTTAAATATAACAAAAGCTTGCCCCCTCATCTTCATGGTCTTTAGAGCCACAATATCTACGACGTGGCCAAACTGAGAAAACAGGGCATACAGCGATCTCTTCAATTCTGCACAAAATTAGAGGGGAAACCAGTTATTTGTGAATGAAACTATGACAAGATTCTTCATAAAATGACACGGCACTGAGTGCCCCCCCTCATTTATTTATACAAAGTTACATATTTTAATAAAAACATCATACTATTCCCACTAGTGGTCTAATTTTAAGTTTTTGAAACCATTTATCTATGAGTGAAAACAGATTCAACACATTTTCAGCCCCTACCTATTTTTATCTTTAAAAAGCCTTAAAATCCTTACACAATAAGGGATAAACCATTATTTCAGGCACTGAGAAAGATGACTAGATGAGAATTTTTGAAGCTGTATAATTTTTAAGATGGTAGGAAGCAAACACACTTTAGTTTTTTTTAAAAAAGCACTTACCCTCTTTTTTAATTTTGTCATTCATATTGTTGATATAAATTGTGTGATTTGGTCTGATATCCATGTTGTGGGTTAAACTGTTCAAATAGCCTAAAGAGACAGTAAATATTCTGTTATTAAACAGGGAGGATTCATTCATGATAGTCTGGCATTAAGGACACAGCACAAGGGCACTAACTTTTCAATTCTTTCAACCCCCAATGTCAGAAAATATCAGTTTGGCAGTAGTCTTTAAAACCTCTCGAGGACTTCCTAGCCCTCTTTTTTAAACAAAAGGAGAACAGTTCTCAGGCTGAAAACTTGGTGGGGCACTATTATCTAGTCAGATTTTACTAACATTCTTTTATTCCATACATTTATTTATTTTTATACTTATCTTTCACTTATGACAAGTGATACTGTGCTCCCATCTACCTAATAACTTTCTTTTTTAATAAAATTTAAAAATTGAGATTTGAAGAAAAATGAAAAAAGAAACTAGCAAATGTATATCCAGTAAAAATCATAAAGATAGAACATTAATGGACTTCCCTGGTGGCGCAGTGGTTAAGAATCCGCCTGCCAATGCAGGGGACACGGGTTTGAGCCCTGGTCTGGGAAGATCCCACATGCCGCGGAACAACTAAACCCTTGCGCCACAACTACTGAGCCTGTGCTCTAGAGACCATTAGCCACAACTACTGAGCCCACGTGCCACAGATACTGAAGCCCGCGTGCCAAGAGCCAGGGCTCCGCAACAAGAGAAGCCACCACAATGAGAAGCCCACGCACCACAACAAAGAGTAGCCCCCGCTCGCCACAACTAGAGAAAGCCTACGTGCAGCAAATAAGACCCAACACAGCCAGAAATAAATAAATAAGTACATTTATTTTAAAAAAAAAGAACATTAATGAAGTTTGCCAAGAACTCTTTCATGGATACTCTTACAAAGCCCTTTCATACTATTACTTAATTTATCACCAACAGCCCTCACTCCAAAGTCACCTCTAATGGACTTGAGAGACTGGAGTGGTACCGCCTGATGGTTAAGAGCTCAGATTCTAGAGCCAGCCGGATCTGAATTCAAATCTGTCTATGCTTCTTACTAGCTGCTTGACTGAGGGCAAGTTTTAATCTCCCAGGTCCAAATCTGTAACACGGGGATGGTAACAGAATCTACCCAGTAGAGCTAGAAAGGCTAAATGAGATAAAGTTCTAGCAGCTCTGGAGTCAGAAGTAAGCACTTCGAGCAGCTGTTACTAATGTCTTTTACAGGTTAATGCAAGTCCCTGCCCACAGTTACATAGCTGATAAACAGGAGGCCTGAGAATTCAGCCCTTGTTTTCTGTGTCTTGCACTTTTCACACCCACCACACGATCTCTTTTTCCCACTGTTTTAGTTGCAAATTGTGGCCTTGCTTTATTTCCTTGGTGCCCCGCATATTTCTTCGTTCGATGAACATTTACACCCACAGTATGTGCACAGCATAGGATGACTGACAAGGAAAGGGCCCACAGACAAGGGCTGTACTTGTGCGGGTAACAGGTGAAAGGTAACGCTTCTCAGAGGCTTGCGACGCCCTAAACTGAAACCTGGGGGACTGGGGTCGCGAACGACGACGAGAAGGAAGTGACAAGCATCAAACTGAAGGCAGAGAGATCAGAGGGGAAGTTCTCGCTTTATCTCACGCGAGGTTTGACGGTGGCCTGGATTAGTGCTGGGGTACCGGGAGTTGCCTCCCGGATCCAAAAGGGAGCCTCTGGCAAGCACTTGAAGGCTCAGAGCGAGCTGTAAACGACTCGCACCAGCGAAAAAACACCAGTTATCCATAACTTCCTATGCGCGAGGGTCCCCGCCTCTCCAGACCCAGGCACATTCGCCTACGGCCCCAGCCCGAAGCCCCAGGAAGCGGCCACACGATCCCCGGCTCCGACCCGTCCCGCCAGAGACAAGGTTCCTAAGTCCAGGGGCCTCGCCAGACCCGAGCGTCAGTTTCCATGCCTCCCTCGCTTCCTCGCCGACCCTCCGCGAATACGTTCCGGCCCCGGCGCCGCGCCCTGCCCACCCCCAGCTCCCGCAGGAGAGCGTATGGCCGAGTGGCAACCCGCAACCGGGAAAGAGGAGAAAGTTAAGAAGAAAGCGCTTCAACTCACCGGAGGCGTCCGCGGCGTCCCGTACAAATTACAAGCCGGAAGCCGGAAGCCGAGCCAGGAACCGGAAGTGACGCTACCAGGCGCCTCAATCGAGGGCCGACAAGTCAAGAAGCCGAGCCCGGAGTGGATCGATGCCCCACGGTCTCCAAAGCAGCAGTTAAGAATCGCTCCGCGCATACGCACACATGGCGGGCGGCGAGAACAGGTGCGAAGGGGAGCCGAGAAAAGGGAAGGAGGCTTGTGGGAATCCTGTGGGGTTAAACTGGAATTCTGGGGCCGCGGAGTAAGAGCACAGGGAAAGGCGGTGGTCATTTCCCTCACCATGAGTTTGCCCTGTTCTGTCCCATGCAACAACAGGTGCCTTCCATCTTTCCAAATCCTATATAGATCCTCCTAGACTTATGATGGATTTACGTCCTGATAAACCCATTTGTAACTTGAAAACTATAAGAAGCAAATGCATGTAATACACGTAACCTACCCAGCATCACATCTTAGCCGGGCCTATCGTAAACGTGCTCAGAACACTCACATTGGCCTATAGTTGGGCAAAATCATCTATACAAAGCCAATTTTACAGTAAAGTGTTGAACATCTCATGTAATTTGTTGAATACTGCACTGAAAGTGAAAAACACAGTGGTAGTCTGGGTACAGAATGTAGTTCACCCTCATGATCACGTGGCTGCCCCGTGTTGCAGGAAAATGGGGCCAGAGAGGATGGTCATGTCCCAGGTCTTGGGCGAGCCCCTGGGATGGGCGCCAAGTGAGGGTCCTTGGCTTCGCTCAGGAAAGAATTCAAGAGCAGTGGCAGTGAAGTGAAAGCAGGTTTATTGAGAGGGATACACATTTCATAGGCAGAATGCAGTCCATCTCGGAAGGCGAGAGTGCCCCAGGGTGTGGGTGTGGTTAGTTTTTATGGACTGGGTAATTTCACAGGCTAACCAGTAGCAGGATTATTTCGACTATTTTGGGGAACGGGTGGGGCTTTCCAGGACTTGGGGTACCACCCATTTTTGGGCCTTTTTTACTTGGCCTCAGAACTATCATGTCGTTTAGCATATGCTAATGTATTACAATGAGCGTATAATGAGACCCAAGGTCTACTGGACGTCAAATCTTCCACCATCTTGGGTCTAGTAGGTTCTAACCAGTTTTGTATCTTCGATGGCTGTGTCGTTCTTTTAATGGTTGTGCCCTGTTCCTTACTTCCTGTCTAAGCTGGGAGCTATGGCTTGCTGCCCAGCATTAGGACACAGTGAGTATCTACTGCATATCGCTAGCCCAGGAAAAGCTCAAAATTCAAAATTTGAAGTCTGGTTTTTATTGAATGCATATCACTTTAACACCTTCATAAAGTCAAAAAAATCATACGTCGAACCATCATAAGTTGGGGCCCCAATGAAAAGTTTTACAAGCGCAGCCCCTAATGCTGACTGTAGGGGCAGATGCCCTGGTTTCATCCTTCTCTGAGCTCAGGCTGCCCCCAGTTTACCATCACCTTCAGGGTGGCCAGTATCCACCCCTCAAGTCTTCTCTAATTCTTGGGGCTCTGAGGGAACTCTTCTCCAACACTTTACTGAAGAGCTTGAATCCCAGAGGCAGCTAATTTGAGGCCCCAAAGTGGAGGGAATTGATGTCTCTGTCCAGCTTCTCACCTGGTAAGGCAACCACCTCCAGTAATAACCAAACACCGATGAAATCATCTGCCTAAATTCACTGGAAAAAAAAATCAATTCCCTACCACCCTTCCCACCTTCTTCTCTCCCCACAGAATGGGTTGACGGTTCTAACATCATCAAGTTGTTGGTGTTTAATGGCAAGCTGAACGGGAATTCCAAAACGTACATGCATTCATTCATCCACTTATGAAATGTGTGTAAAGCATCATCTAGAATGTAAAGTGGTTGTTGAGAGCTAAGAAAAATCAAATTTTATATCTTCCCCTTAACTAATCTCTCTGAGCCTCACTGTCGTCATTTGTAAACTAGGGATCATAACAGGACCTCCTTCTGGAGTTATTGTATTAAGTGAGCAAAATGTGAAGTAATCAGCACATTGCCAGGCACCAAATAACTGGTTCATAAGTGTTATTTCCAAATGCTAGCTATAACTTGGACATATGGATAAAGAGGCCAAACAGATTTGTTTTTTAAGCTGGGGATTTTTATTTTAAAAGATCACCTAAAAGTGCAGCAACTTTAAAATAATGTAAGCTTCTTGAGGGTAGGGATATTTCTTTGCTTTGTTCACTGAAGTACCTTCAGTAACTAGAAAAGTGGCTGATAATAAATATGTATTGAATAAGCGAATGAAACTTCATGGATAATTAGGCAACACTGAACAAATGTGATGTGTTAGGAAGATGCACATAAGTGTAGAAATAATATTAAGCAATCACAGAAAAGCAGTATTTTATTATGTAGATATAAAAATTTGAAGGAATGTAAATAGTCCTGCCTCAGTTAAGGAGTTAGAGAGAATACAAAGAGAATATCCTTAAAGCATTAAAAGAGAATATAAACTAAATAAAAACATTTCTGAATAGCAAAAGACAAGCTGCCCTGCACATTAGTTTGGTCATCTGAGCAATTAATTAATTCTGTTTGATGATAATGAGGATGGCAATACTGTATTATATAAGAGGATCTGGCTAAGAGTTCATTATAACTATTGAAAAAGGGTAAGATAAGACTTTGCAAAGACACTACCTGGGCAGAAAATACCACAGGAAATGCAGAGACCTAAAGACAGGGGGCTTGTAGTGTTCTATTAATCACTGAACAATGGCTACTATACATTACACCGTGAGAAGGAAATCTTCTAATGCCAGCTCAGTGGCAATGATCTGCAGGCTCTTTCCCAGGTTCTAAAAGAGCCCGTGCATTTTCCTGTCCTTGGGCGGTTGCTCTGGGCTTTCCAATAGCCTGTTAATGGTCCTCAATGGTTTCCTGAGTGATTTGGAGAAAACAGTCATTGAAAGTAGGACTGGGAAAGAAAAGAAGGGAAGAAAGGAGCTTTTCTGGTTTTGTGAGTAGCATTGCACAACCTGGTTACGTAGCTATATTAAGAGCATTATAACACCCAAACTTTGGTTAGATGAACTGTGAAACAAGCATCACTCCTTTATAACCAAATTCACCTCTTGAGGGTCATATCAGAAGTCAGATGTCAAAAACTCACTTTTTAAAATTGAAGTATAGCTGGTTTACAATGTTGTGTTAGCTTCAGGTGTATAGCAAACTGAATCAGATATATATATATATATTCTTTTTCAGATTCTTTTCCATTATAGCTTACTACAAGATATTGAATAGAGTTCCCTGTGCTATACAATAGGTCCTTGTGGTTTATCTTTTTATATATAGTAGTGTGTATCTATTAATCCCAAACTCCTAATTTATCCCTCCCCCCTGCCTTTGATAACCATATTAGTTTTCTATGTCTGTGAGTCTATTTCTGAAAAACTCACATATTTAAAAAAATACTAGAAGAGAGCTTCCCTGGTGGCGCAGTGGTTGAGAGTCCGCCTCCCGATGCAGGGGACATGGGTTCGTGCCCCGGTCCAGGAAGATCCCACATGCCGCGGAGCGGCTGGGCCCGTGAGCCATGGCCGCTGGGCCTGCGCGTCCGGAGCCTGTGCTCTGCAACGGGAGAGGCCACAGCAGTGAGAGGCCCGCGTACTGCAAAAAAAAAAAAAAAAAAAAAAATTTTCAAAAAGAAAATATCTTGAAACCTAGCTGAGAGAAGAATTAGTGGCTGGTAGCATTTTCAGATACCTTCAGAGAAGGGTTCTGAAGAAATAAAGAGATGTCATGTTCACATTCTAATTTTAGGGTGTCAGAATCATCTTGCAACAAGGGACCAGGATATGTATAAAATATTTCATGCAAGATTTAACATTATGAGACAGTTTGGATTCTTATCACAATTTGAAAGAAAAAAAATGAAGCCTCCAGTTTAAATTGCAGATTATGTTCAGACAAGACAACCCTGAAAATTATTTCTATCTGGGGAATCCAAAACAATTATGTAAATGAGGCTGGTACTTCCTGTTCTATTTTGTTTAAGGTGAATGTGTAAATTTCTTCAATATCCCCTGGCAGAAACATCATCACATGGGTTAATGACTTTATTAAAATGGATGGTGAAAAAAAATAAGAAATAGTGTTTATCTCTTATTGATATTGGATAGTCTCCCTTTAATCACAGCCTTTTTTTTCAGCTTTAGTATGAAGCTACTTTCCGACACTTAAAATTACCAAATTACTTCAGCTACTGAAAGATATTAATATAGCTTATAATACATTTTATCATTTCAGTAGAAGGTTCTAAATAAGACTGGTCAGCTTAGAAACCTGAAAGAAATTAGTTCTAAGTTATTTCCTCACGACTGAAATTGCAAATGTCAGATTCCATTACAAGTGGCTAAGACAAGAGCTCCTCCCTTGCTTCACTCAGTGCAGGGTAGCCCAGAAGTCTGTGCACTAAGACTTTGGGACCCTGTTACCTTTATTGAACCCCTATAACATTGCGCATCCTGTGTTAACTGCTGAAGACCCGGCAGTGAGCAGCACAGATGTGCCACCTGCTCTCACAGAGCTTCCGATCTCTCGGAGGTGTCAGCCCAATAAGTCAATGTTTGTGAGTTGTGAGTAGCTACTGTGGATAACAAACTACCCCCAGACTTAATGGTTTAAAACGACAACTGTTTGATTATATCTCATGGACTCTGTGGGTCAGGAATTCAGAGTCAGGGTGTGGCTGGGTGATTCTTCTACTCCTAGAGCCACTGAAACACTCTGTGGGACTTGGCTGGTGGGTGGGCTGGTCTAGAGGCTCCCAACAGCTGAACTCACGTGTCTGGGGGCAGGAGTGGCTAAAAGACTGAGCTCACAAGGGACCATCAACTGGAGCGACGAGGCACAGTGTTTCCAGCCTGGTGGTCTCAGGGCAGTTGGATTTCTTACACAGGGGCCAGGTTCCCCCAGACCAAGCATCCCAAGAAAATTAGGTGGAAACTTCATGGCCTTTTTGGACCTAGACTGGAGAATCACACAACAAAACTTTTTAACGTTTTCTTGTTGGTTACAAGTGAATCATAAGGCCAGCCTAGATTCAAGTGAAAGGAAACTGAATTCTATTTCTTGCTGTAGGAATGGTAAATTCACACTGTAGAAAGCTTGTGGAAAGGAGGCCACCATTATGGCCATCTTTTTTTTTTTTATGGTGAAAAAAATTTATATTTAGAGTTAGCTGGACTCAGTTTAGATGAACCCAATTTTGTTGGCAACATCCAAAGCATCATAGAAGGGAGCCAATCGAACATATGTCTTCTTCTCTCCATCAGGCCTGATCTGGTGTTGACCTTGGCCACATCAAGGTCATAGAGCATCTTCGCAGCCTGATGATCTGGCGCTCTTTGGCTTTGACATCCACAATGAACACAAGTGAGTTGTTGTCTTCCATCTCCTTCACATGGCTGACTCAGTGGTCAGGGGGAACTTGATGATGCCATCATGGTTAAGCTTATTTCTCCTGGGGGGACTCTTCTGAGGATATTTGGGCTGCCTTCAGAGCTTCAGTGTCTTGGGCCATTGGAAGGTGGGTGATATGTGAATCTTCTATATGACCATCTTTGAAAATGCAATCTACCAGAGGAAGAAAGAAAGAAAAAAGCAGAGGTGGAGGGAAAGATTTTATAGACCTAAAGGTAAGAAGGAGCAGGCAGTTAGAAAGATAGTAAGTAGGAGGAAGGCAATGGAGAGTTCCCCAGGCAGAGCAAACCACTTCTGAAAACTGTTTGACTGGGCTTCCCTGGTGGCGTAGTGGTTGAGAGTCCGCCTGCCGATGCAGGGGACATGGGTTCGTGCCCCGGTCTGGGAGGATCCCACATGCCGCGGAGCGGCAGGGCCCGTGAGCCATGGCCACTGAGCCTGCGCGTCCGGAGCCTGTGCTCCGCAACGGGAGCGGCCACAACAGTGAGAGGCCCGGGTACCACAAAAAAAAACCCCAAAAAACAAAACAAAAAACTGTTTGACCGTATCCACTAAAGCTGAATGTAGGAATATTTTATGACCCAGCACTCCACTCCAAGTTTAATGCTCAATAGACATGCATAAAGATATGCAAAATCAGCAACAACAAAACAACAAACATGCGCTAGAAGGTTCAGAGCACTACTCATAGTATTCCCAAACTGGAAAGTACCCACATGTCTTTCAATAGTATAATGGATAAAGACATTGAGTAAGTCTATATTCACACAATGGAGTATTGTATGACAACAAAAATGGGCCAACTCTTGCTACATGCAACAACATGGATAAATCTCACAAATATAATGTTGAGTGGAAAAAAAGAAACATAAAATGGGTCTTACTGTTTGGTTTCATTTATATACATTTCAAAAACTGCTAAATGGATTAGAAATTAGAAATCAGGATGGAGGTTGCCTGAGGTGGAGGGGGTTGCCCTGGGAAAGAGTCACAGTGAGGGCTCCTGGAGCGCTGGGGACATTGTATTTCTTACTCTGGATGCTGGTTCCATGGGTAGATGTATTCCCTTTGTGAAACACAAACTGAGCCATGCACTTATGATTTGGGCAATTATATCTGAGGATGTTATACTTCAATAAAAAGCACGCTAGAAAACAAACACAAATGGCAAGCTGTGGTTGGCAAACAGTGGGTAATCACCCATTCCAACTTCCCTGTGTGCTACTGGGCAGTGTGAAATGAAGGGTTTATAAGAAAATCTCCAACTTGCTTGTAGCTCTAATATCCTATGCTTCTATGATTCCATTGGAAAGACTAGAAGAAAATTCTTTGACTTTAGTTCACGGTAGGAAATTCTGATTGCCAGGGAGGGGACCCTGGGACCAGCCAGCCCTCTGTGCCTGAGCTGACTATCCATGTGTCCCACGTCCTGGGGGGCAAGCAGTGTGTGCTGGGGCAGAGCATCCTTTCCTGAAGAGGTGAGAGGCGGGAGGCTGTGCTGCAGCCATACTTTCTAGATTTCTCCTTCACCTTCTCGTCCATCATCCTCTTTCTCCCTTCCCTTGTCAACAGCTCTCCTGGCTGGCAACCTTTGCTTTCAGGGCTGACAGTTGGCTGGGACAAGTTCCCCCTTTTCTCTTCCCTCGTTGGCACCTGCCTCGATTCACCTTATTATGGCTGCTGCTGTGAGCTCATGCATCCTTTGTGTGCCGTGTTCCCCATCCACCTAACAGCCGAACCTGCCCTGTTAGCTTTTCCTGGAGGCACACGGCATCAAAATCTAAAACTTGAAACAATCTCCCTTTCTGCCTTAGCTCTCAGTGGCATACTTGTCAATTTCAATGTGCTACACTACACTGACTGCTCAGAAAAGAATAATCAAGGGAGAAAATAAACAATCGTGGTGCTACAGATGGGGGGGCGGTCAGAGGTAGACATGGATGGGTGACTGGCCCCTCTCATCCCGTCACTTAGTTAGTAAGCACTCTCTGCTCACACATGGGTTACAGAAAATGCAAACCCTGCCAGGCGAGCTCTCTGCAAGCTCCTGACCTAACAGGGATGCCGGATGCGGGCAAACGTATAGGTAATCGGCAGTGAGAAATCTCAAATTAATAATAATTCAGTGACGAAATGAAGTTGACACAGGGACACAAAAGGGGCATGGGGCCCTCCAAGACAGCATCACATAAACAAAGCTTCATGGCAGGCAGACAGGTTAACATTGGAAACACTTTCATTGCAGCCCAAGTCTGAGGCTGGTTTGACAGATTAATGGAGCATGAAGAAGGCTGGCTCCATAATCATGAAATATAGGGATCCCAAGAGTTGGCTCTGTTAGCTTAACCAGGGGGCTTGTGCTGTAGAAGGGAGGGGGATAACTAATGTAATCGTGTGAAGCTAAGGAAAGTTTTGAGCAAGGATAAGTAAAATCTAGTCCATAGTGGAAGAGTTAAGACAAAAATCGTGAATGTTCTAACACTCATTATACTACAAGCATTGTTGTAGGAAATTGGCCTTTCTCCCACCCCACTCTCTTCCACCCAACGCACAGTCCAGACCCAAGCTCTGCCTGCTTTGGGTGCAGTGCATTTGCGGGGACTCTAGAGATGGAAGAGTGGGGAAAGTAAAGAATATGGGTTCATTCCTTCCCTCCATTCCCACTCCTGATATAAAACACCAAACAGTCATAAAACAACCTAATCCAACCATTAAAGAATGAGACAGATGTGATGGGACCCGTCTCATCCATTTCTAATTTCTGTGATTTTTCTGGTCCACAAACCAACTGAGCATAATAGAGAAAAACAGCCCGAGTTCTATTGGAACTGCATGAAGTAAAATGCTCCCGGTGCTCAAGAATGCATCTCACTGCCTACGTTAAGGCTCATTGTCTATAAAGCCACCGAAAGATGAAAACTATTCAAAGCTTAATAGTAAAGGTCATAAGAGCAAACACTTTTATGGGTTTCCCATGTGCCGGCCACAATGTGCTAAGCCCTTGATGGGTATGTCCAACCACAGTACTGTGATGGAGTTACTGGAACTGTGCCTCTTTTAGAGAAATAAGGAAACTGAAGGAGAGACATGTCCATTTCATTCATTCATTCATTCATTCATTCAACAAACATTTCTCCTATTGCTTGCCTGGATATAAGGGGTCTGCTCCTCCGCAGATGAGTGCAGGATCAAGAGCTGGTGCCTTAGTCTGCTTGGGCTGCTTAACAAAGTACCACAGACCGGGAGGCTTAAACAGCAGAATTTTATTTTCTCACAATTCTGGACGCTGGAAGTCCTTGAAGATGTGGTTTCTCCCAAGGCCTCTGTCCTTGGCTTGCAGATGGCCAGCTTCTCTCCATGTCCTCACGTGGCCTTTGCTCTGTGCTGTGTATCCCTGATGTCTCTGTGTCCTAATCTCCTCTTCTTATAAGGGGACCAGTCAAACTGGATTAAGGCCTACTCTCTTGGCATAATTTTAATTTCATCACCTCTTTAAAACCCCATCTCCAAATAGAGTCACTTTCTGAACGTATGAAAGAGGGAAGGGCATGGACACAAGTCATCCCATGACAGCTGGGAAGACGATTTGATTCCTTTGACCAAGATAGTGGGACCTTAACTTCATCCCTCTAAGCTGGGGCTGGAAGGTTCCTTTTCCCCAGCAACATCAAGATTCACAAGAAGGTCTGAACTCTGAGTGCCCGAGTAGTGCGGCGGGTGAACTACACCGAAGCATCCCCCATGTTGTTTGTTATCCAGCCGTCCACCACCTGCAGTACAATGGTGGCCTGTGTGGGCCAAAGGAAGCAGCTGTGTCCAATTGCTCAGAGCGTTTGCTAAAAACATTGAAAAGGAAACATCTGCTTATACTATATTTTTCTTTCTTTCTTTTTTTTCCTTTGAATGGTTCAAGGGTGAATAAAGTGGATTTCAGTAACCCTCCCACACAGGGCTGGATTCCTGCCTTCAGTAATTCTTTTGTGCTTGTCACATACATACTTGCTCTGAGGCACTTCAAACACTGTTGATTTATCCTTCCATGAATTTGAATGAAGGTAGCGCTAGGAGTCAAGTTGTTCCTGCTCTTCGAATGGGATTTCACGGTCTATCTGCAAACTTATTAAGAGCACCTACTCCTTCCAGTTTTCCGGATTTATTCCGATTACAATTTCTCTTAGTCTTCTTAATCTTGAACTAAAGAGCTTTGGGACCCAATAGTGTATTATATCCACCAAAACATTTACTTTATTTACTTCCATCCCTTGAGACATTGAGGAAGAACCAGTTTAAAATGTTTGTAAATGTGGCTGGGAAATCACAATGCATTACCTTCCCAGTGCTCTGAAAATCTGCTCCCAACTTTAAATTTCTAGTTCCCTTTGGAAGGCAGCCAGTCATGAGAAAATAAAGATCAGTGTATGTTTACATACAGCCATTTTTCTCACTCCTTTTCAAACCCTTTGTAAATAGTCAACACTGGGAAATCCAGGTGCTATTGTACATGGCATCATAACTGCTTGTCTTGAAAGGCTGCAGAAAATGTGGTGCAGAGTCTAACTTCCTCTTGCTTTAAGTCAAAAAGCCTGCCTTTAGGGCTTCCCTGGTGGCGCAGTGGTTGAGAGTCCGCCTGCCGATGCAGGGGACACGGGTTCGTGCCCCGGTCCGGGAAGATCCCACATGCCGCGGAGCGGCTGGGCCCGTGAGCCATGGCCGCTGAGCCTGCGCGTCCGGAGCTTGTGCTCCGCAAAGGGAGAGGCCACAACAGTGAGAGGCCCGCGTACAGGAGAGGAAGCTGGGAGGACGTGTGTTCTGCACTGGTTCTAACATGGATCCTTCTATGACTTAAGAGATCATTTTACATCCCATTGCCTCCCGTTCCTTCTCATTAAGATGGCAGGACTTCACCAGCTTTCCCTCTCACAGGAGTACGGTGTGGAACAATTAAGGGTTAATTAATTAACTGGAGAACAGCCATGCAAGAGAGATAATAAGGACTCCTACTGCATTTTCTTGGCTTTGGGTAAGGCCACTCCTAAATCAATTTTAATCACAAGCTTAAGCCCTCAATTTTTCATTACTAGTCACACTTTGAGGTTTAAGATGAACATGAATCTCTTGAATATAATTTTTCCCAAATCAGATATTTTGTTTCCCCTGCAAGACTCGTTTCTAGTACCTACTTCACTGGGTTAATCAATAAGTTATCTTGCATTAAATTTAGTAGCTCTATCGTGAGTCAATGAAAATGACCGGGATTTTTTTTCCTTTGCTATTGAATTTTGTTGTTGTTTTTGTTGCTTATTTAAATTAAATGGAAGAAATCCCATTGTTCAGTATGAGTCTGCTTATTTCCATCTTTTACTTTCAGAGATAATCTTGGCCAAAACCCAGGACAGAATAAGGACAGACCTTGGATGGAAAGTCAATGACTTTCAAAAGAATATCGCTGGTCACCTGCTGATTATCCAAATTCTGGTTTTGTTGGGAGAACGTGATGAGACTGTTTTCCTCCCCGTCTCCCTCCTGGTGCTCTTGCCGTTGATGGGAGATGGGCTGGAGTATACACGTGTAGACCGAAAGGGCTGCATGAACGGACTTGCCTCCCTGCTGCTGAGAGGGCTGGCGCCAGTCCTAGGCTCAGCCCTAGAGAACTGAGGTTCAAGTGCCTTTCGCGCTCCAGATCGGTGATGCCCAGGTGCTGGCTGAACTTTGAGTTCCTTACCACCTTCTTCTATTCCAAACAGAATGGGATCTCTGATTCATGTTCTGGAGAATGCAAGGGTCCTCCATCTTACAGAGCAAAGTGCATTCCCACTCCCATGGCCATAGCAAATCAATTATGTTGGAGGTAGAAAGCCTCTAACTGAGCCTGTAGGTGTAGCTGCCACTGTTTTCCAGTTTCCCCCAAAATGTGCTGTTCTGGTCCTCAAGGAAACATAGGCAGAATCTACTCAGTGTGGAAAATCAGCTCAACTGTATTCCATTCATTCAACCAAAGTTTATTGATGATTGACATGTGACACTAACTTCTAGGAACACGAAGAAGGTAGAGGACACAGTCTGTCTCAATGAGGTCAAAGGTAACCTAAGGTGGGAGAGCACAGCAAGGCAGGAAGGTCAGGCCCAAGTCCATTGGTTTGATCTTGTCATAGGAAATCTGGTCAAAGATGGAGTGGACAGGTTGGAGAAAGAGAGATGAAAGTTTTTCTTTGGGGATTAAGTATCCAAAGTCCAAATCTGGGAGTACTTATTGTATTAAGTGTGTCCGAATAGAATACTTCTATTCTTGGAATAGAAATTCCTATACTTTTGCTGGGTGCAGAAGAATTTTTGTTTATATAAATTCTTCCAGATAAAGAATTTGTTTGCTTTTATACATCTTATGTCAAATTTCTTCTTATTAATAATGGAGTGAGAAGAGAGGCCTCAGAGATAATCTAGTCCAAGCCCTTCATTTTGTTTTTTATTTATTTTTAAAATTAAATTTATTTATTTATTTATGGCTGCGTTGGGTCTTCGTTGCTGCACGGGCTTTCTCTAGTTCTGGCTAGTGGGGGCTACGGTTTGCTGCGGTACGTGGGCTTCTCATTGCTGTGGCTTCTCTTGTTGCAGAGCACTGGCTCTAGGTGCATGGGCTTCAGTAGTTGTGGCACGCAGGCTTCAGTAGTTGTGGCATGTGGGCTCTAGAGCGCAGGCTCAGTAGTTGTGGCGCATGGGCTTAGTTGCTTCGCGGCATGTGGGATCTTCCCAGACCACGGCTCAAACCCGTGTCCCCTGCATGGGCAGGCGGATTCTTAACCACTGCGCCACCAGGGAAGTCCCAACCCCTTCATTTTAAATGTTAAAAAATCTAATTCTGAAACTACATGATTTGCCCAAAATCACATTGATTAAAAAAAAAATGGTGGACTGGGTCTGGAACTCAGTCTTCCTGCCCAATCTCATGTTATTTCAGAATAAGAAATTACTATGTAATTACTGTAATTTCCCCATGATATTTTTTTCTTCGTCGCTTGAATTTTGTGGAGAAATCTTAAATGTGTCTGGGTAAATTGAATTCATAGAATTAACTATAATGTGACTTGATAGATTGCAAAATGGCCACAAATTCTTTCCCTCTTTCACTCCTTGAATATATTCTTTACCTTGTGACTGACTGGCTTTAACCAATGGGACATTAACAAGTGTGAGGCAAGCTCAGGCCTCAGGGGGGCGCATGCTTTTGGTTTTACCCTCTTTCTGCTGTTGGGTCCCAGCCTCCCCGTGAAGGAGTGGAAGCTAGGCTGCAAGCCGATGAGAGATGAGTGGACCAGTCAGACCAGTATCCCCATCACCTCTGCCAGTAGCTCAGCAGCCCTCGGCCAAATCACCCACTGACCACAGATGCGTGAGTGAGGCCACCTGGGCTCAGCCAAGCCCCACCCAGACAGAAGAGCACCCGGTCAATGCCTGAGCTAAATAAATGACTGTTGTTTTAAGCCCCATAATAGTTAGGGTGGTTTATTGCAAAGCAAAAATTAGCTACTACAGTGAATGTAAGAATGAATGATAAGCATAGAAGCGAGTTCAAGAGGGGAGAACATACTATGGCTAGTCAGAGTAAATGGTCAGAGGTTTCTTTTGAAACCTAGACTTTATATACAAGAGAGCCGAACCTTAATGCTGAATTTGCTATTTTATGGAGGAAAAAGCAGAAGTTATATTTTGTTTTCTCCGTAAGAGAATCTTCCTCGTGGGATGGATACAAGTTCTCTTTACACTTATTTCCTAATTTAATATCAAGTCTTGGCCAATAACTGGCCACTAATTAACATGAAATTGCAAATAAGACTTTCTATTAAGAGCACAAACACGTATGCATGCACGTGCACAGACACACGCAACACTGTCAGATGCAGAATTGTGCCTCCTCTTACAGGTCATTTATCTGGAAAACTGCTTATTGTGGTCTTTTTGAGCCAGAGCTCTGTTTACTGTGGATTTCTGCCAAGATAACCCTTGGCATTCTTCAAAGATTTCTCTTTTAACAAGAGCATCTCTATAATGAATATGCTTTCAAGGAGCTGAAATATAACCCTGATAGAATATAAAAATAACTCGTTGTAATAAATAAATACAACACTATTTCCTGTGTTCTTTGAGAATAAAACTTAAAACAGTTTTTAAAGTCGCTTCAGAAAGAGATAGTCTCCCGACAATACTCTGTAACTTCTTCCCATGGCACCATCTTAGAAATTATAGGAGAAATATGTATTTAAAAATAAATATATAATCAGGATGGAAAACAAGAAGAGGTTTTTTTGGTAGATCAGAAGGAAAGTAAAATTGTACCATACAAAGTGAAAACCCATGTAGGAGAGGACTTCTGTACAATGTGGGGTGCTTCCAGCCTAGAGGTGGCAAAGACAGGAGTGGGAGGGGACCTGGGGTGTGGGGGCTTCTGGATTGCTGGCTGGGATGCCACCAACAGACAAACCGAACGGTTGACTCCTCTTCCCCCTCCAACTCTCGGCGGGGCTAGAAAGTGCTCAACAGGACCATCTTAGTCTGAGCAGAAGAACCTGGCATTCAGATGGGACAGGAAGGCCAACACTCAGGAGGATGGTGACCAAACGTATTGGAAGTTGCTCCTGTCCAGAAGGTGGCGTGCCCTGCTGAACAACACATGCTGTGCCCACCCGCTACTCCCAAACCTGGAGAGAGGCTGCGGTCCACCCCACCTAGAAGCAGATCCCCCTTACCCAACATAATGAATGAATCATTGAATGGGTTGTCATGGCGAAGACAAAATAGTCACAGAGTCGAGGCAATAGGAAATCGGCAAGAATATGCAAACACTTCAGTGGATCAACAAGTGGAAAAAGCAGCACCAAACTCAACAAATTAAGAAACGGAGTTGGGCTTTCCTGGTGGCGCAGTGGTTGAGAGTCCGCCTGCCGATGCAGGGGACACGGGTTCGTGCCCCGGTCCGGGAAGATCCTGCATGCCGCAGAGCGGCTGGGCCCGTGAGCCAATGCCGCTGAGCCTGCGCATCCGGAGCCTGTGCTCTGCAACGGGAGAGGCCACGACAGTGAGAGGCCAGAGTACTGCAAAAAAAAAAAAAAAAAAAGAAAAAGAAACAGAGTTAATATGGTAAACAGAAAAAGGTTTGGGAATGATTATAATCCCTATTCTAAGACAAATCTAAGAAGATATTGTAGCCATAAAAAATGCTCAGTTAGAGGTCTAGGAAATTTTTTTTTAATGTATTGTTGAAATTAACAGCTAAGTAATGGGCTGAACAGCAAAATAGACATTGGTGTAACATGAACCAGTGGCCTGGAAGACTAAGGTGAGGAATTCTACCAGAATGCAGGATTTAAAAAGCAAAAATATTATGGGGTATAGAAGAAAAATTAAGGGGTTTGGAGGAACAAGTCAGAAGTGCCAACATCTAATAAGAATTTTAGGAGAGAATAGAGTGAATGGAGTGAGAGCTCTGAAAGCAATACTAGAAAAAGAAATCACAGAACTAAAGAAAAACATCACTCAAGTTGAAGAGGCTCAACTCTTGTGTTATGAACAAGAGATGTATCAGTAGTATAAGCATGTCAAAAGGTTGAAAATAAATAGATATAAAAGCTATAGGAGGTAAATGCTACCAAAATAGAACTGAAAAACAACATTTCTAGGCAAAGTTAGAATTGAAAAGCATTAAAGGGACAAGAGATATTTCTTTTTTCTTTTTCTTTTTTTTTGGCCGCACTGCAGAGCATGTAGGATCTTAGTTCCCTGGTCAGGGATTGAACCCACACCCCCTGCATTGGAAGCATGGAGACTTAACCACTGGATTGCCAGGGAAGTCCCGAAGAGATATTTCATAGAGATAAAGGGAACAACTAACCAACATAACAGTCACAAACTCTAGGCCCTTTATTTCCCAGCTTTAGAATATGTACACAAAAATAAATAGAAGGACAAAATCTTTCAAAAAACTCATCCCAACTGATAACAGTGATTACATCTGGGCAGTAGACTGAGACTTGGTTAACAATAAAGAAGACTTTTCCTAACTCTGTATTACTTCAAGTTATTTTTTCAAGTTAGATGTATCCACGTATTAGTTTTATATTTAATACATTTTAAAAAGAAATAAGATTTTACATATATATTTTTAAGGTGTTCCATACTTAGTAGTACTTGGAATATTTAAGCCAGGAATAATTCCGTTCCTGGCCAAAACTTTCTTTTTCACCTACTAGAATCTTGTCTATCTCTGCCACACAGCCTTTATCACTAAATTTCTTGCCTTTCTGCACTGTTGTCGGGTTGTTAAATGAATTTCAATCATGTAACTTCAATCAGAGTATCCTGGATGGAAGGGATTTTTCTTACATTCTAATAGAATATCATTAATAGTATTTAGAAATACTATTTTTAATGAATGCTCATTATGTGGCACTCTATGCATTATCTCATTTCATCTTCTCAATAACCTTTTAGAATAAGTACCATTGCAGATCCCATTTTAAAGATGAGACAATTGAGGTTTTAGGCAGAGTAGATAACTTGTCCAAATTCTGAGAGCAACTAAGAACAGGAAGAACCACTATTTGAAAGTAGGTCTGATTGATACAGGGTTCTGAATTGTAACCACTGTGAACAGGCCTGGGCTCATAGAACCTGCTCACCATGTCTCAGTGATCCATTGATGATTTCACATCTCATGGACAGTCCTCAGGTTGCAACACCCTATGATGTCATGAAGAGGGTGTTGCATCAGAGAGTTTGAAGGGTCATAATGAATAATTTAAACCCGAGAGGGCCTCAGCATTCATTTTACAAGTAAGGAAAATGAAGCCCAGAGAGGTTAAGGGAGAAGCCCAAGGTCACAGAGCTGGACCCTGAAACAGCTAAGATGGAAACTCAGCTCTTCTGGATCCCACTGCAGCTCCGTAGAAAGTAACATCAGAGGACATGGCTCCTGCAGCTTCTCAGCAGTGCTCCTTCCTCCCTGCAAGTCTTCGGGCTGCACTGTCCCTCTGGAGTGCCTTGCGGGGCACGCTTCCATGTCCTGTAGCCCCGGCACGTAAATCACTGCTTGGAGTGTCTTTAAGTGTGCCACAGCGACTCACTACGGGTGGCTTTTTTTTTAAGGTGCTAAAATCAAAGATGATTCCCAGAGCAGAATGCACGACATCAGACGTTCAAAGAGATGCGGAGGGGAGAAAACCAGAGAACAATCATAGACGGAGAACAGAGAGATCCTGAAAAAATCCAGAAGGAGAAGAACTGAGGCTGTACATGGGACAGAATAGGTTCAGATATCAACACGCAGAAGGTCTGGATGAGAGCAATCCCAGAACATTCTGCTGTGATTCCTGAGCAGTTTCTCCTTGTGCTGTTGTGGTTTCCTTCTGTGTGAGCAGTCGCAGTTAGAAATACCTAATTTTGGTGTCTGCCCAACACAGAAACTACGGTCTGTGAGGTGACCTGTAAAGGAAAATGGCTTTTTCTTTTTTTAACTTTTTAAATGTTCTATTTAAACTACGTATTTCAAACTTACAGAAGAGTTTCAAAAATGAAACAATGAACACCTGTTTACCCTTTGTCTAGATTTACCAAATGTGCTGCGCCACACATCTCTATGTATGTTTTCCTGTTTTTTTTTTTCTTGCTGAACCACTTCAGAACTTCAGACATCATAACTCTCTACCTCTCATATCCTAAGAACTTTAGCCCTCATATCCTAAGAACAAGGACATTCCCTTCTGTAATTACAATACCATTATCAAATCCTGGTTATTTTACAATATTGGTAAAATGTGATGATCAAATAGACAGCCCGTATTCAAATTGCAACAATTCTCTCAATAATGTTCTTTCATCTCCGATCAAACATTGCATATAGCTGACATTTATCTTTAATCTGGAACAGTTCTCAGCCTTTCTTTGTTCTTTATGACCTTGACATTTTGAAGAGGACAGGCTGGTCGTCCCTCAATTTAGTTTTGTCTGGTGTTTTCTCATGATGAGAGTCATTCAGTATTTATGGCAGGCATACCACAAAAGTGAGGCTGTGTCCAAGGGAAATAGCTTTAATCACAATATTTTTATATGATATTCATCCTGTCAGATATGCTGTTTCTTGAGTTCAAGGAGTACGATGCTAAATGACACCAGATTAGCCATAAAGCAAGCCCAGAAGAGAGTACACACTCAAAAGGCAGGTCCCGCTATTGACCACATTTTCAACTGCATTCAGTATACAATAGAAAGCAACTCACTCTCTACCCAGTTCATATCATACCAATCTCTTTATCTGTTTCTACCATAATGACATCACTGAGCAGCATTAATTTCTCTAAAGAAGGAAGGGAAAATTCTACTTGGAAAATTACTCCCCATTTCAATTGGTCCATAAATGAAAACTTTGACACTTTCATCACCAAACATAATCATTTCCCTTTGGAATCATCATAGTCTTCAAAGGATTTGAAGAGCTGGAATAATTCAATCAACTTCCCATTTCTTACCACTTAAATTTAAAAAATGATGGGGTGAAATGTCACCTTTAAAGATATCCACGTCATTATGTATTTATAGCGTGTTTATGTTAAGGGCACATTTCATCTGAGGAGCTCATAATACTGAGTTCTGAAGACTGAAAGTGCCTTCTCTGTTTACTGGTTTCTGTTTCCCAAGCTCACCCTCTTCTCTCCATGACCCACCACCCCAGTTCCAAGCCTCCACCATCCTCCTCAAGACTGTTCTGTTTCCTAACTGCACCCAGAACTCTTGTTCCCCATAATCCAGTTTTCACCCAGCAGACAACATGATTCCCTTAACATGTACCTTACATCATGCTACTTTTCTGCCTGATACTGTTCAGTGACTTCCTCTTTTTTTTTTTTTTTTTTTGCGGTACGCGGGCCTCTCACTGTTGTGGCCTCTTCTGTTGCGGAGCACAGGCTCCGGACGCGCAGGCTCAGCGACCATGGCTCACGGGCCCAGCCGCTCTGCGGCATGTGGGATCTTCCCGGACCGGGGCACGAACCCGTGTCCCCTGCATCGGCAGGCGGACTCTCAACCACTGCGCCACCAGGGAAGCCCAGTGACTTCCTCTTTATTGCACTTAACTTAAAATCCAGAGCCCTTACCACAGGCAACAGGACCGACCCTGCCCACCTCTCCACTGCCTCTCCTGCTTGCCCCTTGATCAGCCTGGTGCAGCCACACTAACTCTTCTGTTCCTTGAGGAGCTTGTCTCCTCACCATAGGCCCTCTGCACTTGCCGATCTTTCTGCTTGGAATCCTTTTTCTTTGGCTTGATCCTTGAGCATTACTTCTCGTCATTTGGGTCTCAGCTCAAATGCCACCTCATCAGAGAGGCTTTCTATGGCTATGTCACCTGAAGTAGCCTCCACCCCAAACCAGATTATGTATGCTTTGTCTCCCAGAGTACGTATTCACTTCCCTAGCTTTACCCATCACTTCTGTACTGATGAATCCCAAATTTATCTCTCTAGTACCTTCAGATCATTGCCATGTGGAATTGTTTTGGCAGTTTGAATCTTTCTTAGGACTCCTCAGCAAGTCTGAACTGGTTTGTCCAGATGGCAAAAGGCCCAGGGTGCCTCGTTATTCAAAAGATTCTATTAATTTCTGAAGGGTAAGGATGAAATCTCGCTTTATTTCTGTATCACAGTCTGGACATCCACTCAGTAAATGTTTGAAGTCTCTTAAACTTAAAAGAAAATAAAGACTTTACTGTGTTAGTGCATATACACATATCACATGGCTTTTTCTGTGTAATAAACCACCCCAAAGTTAGTGGCTTAAGACAATAACCATTTATGAATACTTGGCTTATGACTCTGTGGGTTAGCCCTGGGGGTAGGGCTCTGCTGGTTGGTTCTTCTGGTCTTGGCTGGGCTTACCCATGCATCTCAGTCAGCTGCTGAGTTGGCTGATCTAGAGGCACTTCAAGTGCTCATTTCTGCTTCCCATGATCTCTCATTTTCCAGGAGGCTAACCTGGGCTTGTTATCATGGTGATGATGGAAAGGATCCCAAGAGAGCAAAAAAAAGTGTTCAAGCCCCTTGACACTGAGGCTTGGAACTAGCACACTGCAAATTCTGCCACCTCGTAATGGCCAAACAAGTCCCAAGACCAGCCCAGACTCAAGGCCTTCATCTCTTGATGAAAGATGCTGCAAAGTCACATTGCATGGGGGGTGTGGGTACAGCAAGAGAAATCATAGTGGCTATTTTTGCAAACAATTTACTGCAATAAGTAATGGTTGGCACAGGGAATGCATCTCTGAAATGTGGCTGCTTAAAGTTAGAAGATAACCAGAAAATGTTAGTTAGGCAACTAAGTCTAACTTCTTTTTCTGTTTTTGCACAAAATCCCATAAAGCGTGACCTCATCCTTGCAAGTGCACTTCAGTCTATTGCTTCCAGGGAAAGAAGTTAGAATTGCAACTGCTCCAGGACCAGGTGGGCCTAATTGGTCAGGTCATGACAACCACAACAAGTAGTGCCTCAGAGAGCAGTCTCCATGGATCTGCCCTAGAAAAGCTCAGTTAATCAATAACTTGTCTGAATGGGTGAAACAAAGGCTCAGCTTATGGCAGGATGGCAGAGGGGAGTTAAGGCTTCTAGGTGTATTTGGTCATTCCTTTCCCACCTGTCTTGTTGCTATGACAACTGGAGCCTCCTGACTCTTAGGTTCATCAGATATACAGGGGTATATCTGAAGTGCAAGAGGACTGCTTTGATGGGGATTTTTTTCTAACTTCAAATAGGCAATGTTACTTCCTGAATTTTTTTATTGGAAGTCCTGAATGGAAATGTACATGCTTATCAAATAATCAAGGCTTTCCCAGGTGGATGAGGAAGGTACTAATGCTTTTATTTTACTTTTGGCCGCACCGCACGGCATGTGAGATCTTAGGGCATGCGGGATCTTAGTTCCCCGACCAGGGATGGAACCGGCGCCCCCTTCAGTGGAAGCTCAGAGTCTTAACCACTGGACCGCCAGGGAAGTCCCGCTAATGCATTATTAGAATCCCTTGGAATGCTTTTCAAACACATTGGAACCCCACAAGCAAGAAATTTAAAATTTAATTGGTTTAGGGTGGCCCCCTTTCATGATTTTGTTTTTAAAGCTGCCCAGGTGATGCTAATATGCATCTAGGGTCTTGAATGTCTGTGCTAATGTAATGAACCCGAAGTTATAAAAAATGGCCAGTGTAGTTAAAAAGGCACTTGTGGGAATCAATATATTTGTATCTTAATTCTGGCTCCACCACCTTCTAGCTTTTTGGCCTTGAGAAACCTCAGTGTCCTCATCTGCATAATGGGGGCAGTAATAATACCTATTGTACAGGGTTTGCCAGGACAAGAAATAGCATTTTAAAGTGTATATTAAAAGAGAACTAAAAGAAATATCAAATTGTAAGGAATGGTCAAGACCAGATGAAAGTGCTTGGAAATGCACAATGGGATGATAAAACTATTAATAAGGTATTTACTATAAAGGTCAGGATACATATTTGTACACCCATGTTTTGGCAACATTATTCACAATAGGCAAAAGGTGGAAGCAACCCAAGTGTCCAGTGACAAATGAATGGATAAACAAAATGTGGTACGTACATACAGTGGAATATTATTCAGCCTTAAAAAGGAAGGAAATTCTGACATGCTGCAACATGGAAGAACCTTAAAGACACTATGCTAAATGAAATAAGACAGTCACAAAAGGACAAATACTGTATGAGTCTGCTTATATGAAGGACCTAGAGTAGTCAAATTCATAGAGACAGAAAGTAGAATGGTGGTTGCCAGGGGCTGGTGGAGGGGAAATGGGGTGTTGTTTAATGGGGACAGAGTTTCAACTGGGGAAGATGAAAAAAGTCTGGGGATGGAGAGTGCTGATGGGTGCACAACAATGTGAATGTGTTTAATGCCACTGAATTGTACGCTAAAAATGGCATAAAATAACTTCCATGCTATGTATTTTACCACAATTTAAAAAAGTTAAAATAATTGTTTAGTCTTGTGGGGAAAGGAAACAAGAGGTTCTGATTGGGATGGGACACATGGGAGGATCCAGGGTCACCAGTGAGGTCCTGTTTATTGAGCTGAGTGGTGTTCCTAAGGGTATTTGCTTTACAATAGTTCATTATTTGTTTTATTTGATTTTCTGTCTCTGTTTTACTTTATAGTAGAAAGGTTTTTTTTAAAAATGAAGAAATAATATATAAAACACTTAGAAGCGTGCTCAGCAGATAGATAGCCCTCCATGCATGAGAGTTATTATTGCTATTACTCCGTGAATCATCTCTGTCCCCACCTCTCTCCACCCACCTCCACCACCACCACCCGGCATGGTGACCTGCTAAGGACCCAGAGAGGCTGCCAGACTGAACCTGAGGGCCCCTAGTCTGATGGAAGAGGCAAAACCACTAGCCCTCACCTAAGTGCTGGGAGCAAAGGGGAATCATAGGTGTGGTCATGGGGCGGCATCAGTTGGGGTGCCTTCCCGGGGGGAAGGAGGGAACCCAAGCCTATTCTAAACAGAGAGAAGCTGAGTTCATCTCCAGGGTACATTTAGTCCTGTTTTATTTTATTTTTTAAAAAATATTTATTTATTTGGCCGTGCCAGGTCTTAGTTGCGGCCCATGAGATCTTCATTGCGGCCTGCGGGATCTTTTTAGTTTGCGGCATGCAAACTAGTTGCGTGCCACAACTAAAACGTGGGATCTAGTTCCCTGACCAGGGATTGAACCTGGGCCCCCTGCATTGGGAGCGTGGAGACTTAGCCACTGGACTAAGGGAAGTCCCCATTCAGTTCTGTTTTCGAGCTCCATGCTCAGCTGGTACTAGGTGCATTAAAATTGGTGACCAATGTAAGATGATGAGCTAATAATTATTTCAGGTTATAAGTGCTGGAGGCATTCAGAGCAAAAGGAAGTGGCCTTGAAAGATGAATGAGGTTTGGAAAGGCAGAGGGAAGATGGCAAGGGAATGGTTTTCCAGAAGCCAAGATACAGAGGAACTGTCTGGCATCTTGTGACTTGGTGAAAAGACCAGCTGGCACCAGAGGGACACATGGGGGAAATCAGGTTAGACAGGTCACCTGGAGCCAGACTTGGGATGGCCTTGGATTCAGGTGGAGAAATTCGCATCTGAAATAATGGGAAATAGGGGTCTATGGAAATTTCTTGAGCAGAGGTAGTGAAAGGATTTATTTCAGCTCCAACCCTCAAGGAAGACAGAAGGGGCTGGTGGGGGAGAAGTTTGTGAGACACAAGAGAGATTTATCTGAAAAGAAAATCAACAGGACTTGGTACCTAACTAGATATGGGGAATGAGAGAAAAAAAATACCATTTCTAGCCTGAATTAAGGAAAGTGGGCAGTGTCCTTCACGAGATCAGATTCTAGCATTTTTTTTTCTGGATTCTAGACAATCTCAACTTTGGCTGCACAGTTGAACCATCTAGAGCTTTTATCAAGATACAGATTGATTCAATGTGCCTGGGGCAAAATTTCTAATAGGCTTCCTGGTGAGGCTGATACTGCTGGTCCACAGATCAACCACACTGAGATGCAAAGTTTTAGAACAGTCGTTTCCAACTTGACCTTGCATGAGAGTCTTCCGGGGAGCTTTAAAACATCCAAACATCCAGATCAGACCCCTTCAGTCAGCATCTCTGGGTGGTGGGATGTAGGCATCAGGATTTCTAAAGCTCTACAGGGGGTTCACACCCACAGGCTAGGTAAACTGGGCTTTAGATCCTCTCGATTGCAGAGTTTAAAAGAGCACACTTAAAGCCTTCAAAGGTTTCCTGGATATATTCTCCAGGGAAAATGACTTCCCCAAGATTCTTTTTGGAGTGGTTCAATAATTAGCCTTTTTAAACATGTGTGCACCCAATAATCAATAATAACAAAAATCAAATTGTCCCTTAAGATGAGGGTACCTGAGCAAAATAACTGGCAGTGGATCGTTAGTGCTACTGCTGCGAGCACATGTCTTTTCACTGCATGGTGGAGATGTCTTACAACGCCTGCAAAGCTGCGTGATTTACGAGCATGAATGCACGGTGCAGAAGCCGCTGAATTGCCTCAGCTCATCAAAGAAGCTTCTCTGAGAGTTATTTTGAAGACTTCCTGCTGGGTCTTCAGTCCACATTTCTGTACACCCATCTCTGAATGGTCAGGGCTGCTGCTCCTAACGCCACAGGTGCCTGGACTCAGCCCTCTGCTGCCGTTGGTCTTACCATGCTGCAAAAACACACAGGCAAGTCCTATACCGTGTAGCAATTAAAGTCCTTTACAACAGACTGCAAATCATGGTTGTAAAACAGAGCTCCACCCACGGCTTTCTCCCAGTGCCTTGGGATTTATAGCAAGTGGTCTTCATTCTCCTGGGTATTAGAATTACACAATGCCCATGCTGGGCAGAGAAATTTAGGAGGCGGGGTCTGGACCCTCACCCAGTGCACAAGCCCATTGTAATCCGATTTCTGCTGGGCAGCCTGGCTGAGATGCAGAGCGAGAGCAGTTCCTCCCGGGTGCATAGAGAGGCAGTGTGGTATCATGCAAAGAGCCTTAGTGCAGGCGCCAGGAGTCCTGGTTCTTGCTTGAGTCTTGTGTTTTAGTAGCTGGAGTTTCCTCATTTGTAAATCTGGAATTAGATGGCCTTCTTTGTGAGGTTATTATGATCAGGGATATGCAGGTAAATGTTTAGCAACTAGCTATCTGGGGTGGTACAAAACGTGATTTGTACGGTTTGCCCATTTCCGTGGTGTAAATACCCCCACCCTGGCCTATTTCAAACTACCAACCTATGGTAGCATGCCATTATGCAGTGTTTCCATCATTCAGATACAACAGACATAACTACAAGGACATAGATACCAGTAAGATGTAGTAAAATAGTTAGGAAGTGATGGGTTTTGTATATTCATCACCCTTTGTAAAAATTGTAAAAATACAATTCGTTTCATTTTAAGTTTGTATATAACTTAATTTTTAATAATGGATGACTTAAAAACCAGCTTACAAAATTCTTAAAATTGTTTAAGTTGGCTCTCACAAGCCAGTAGAAGATGGTTCCAGCAATCTCTTGGACGTGATGATTTAATGAAATAATGTGTAAAAACATCTAACATAGTCATTCGGTGTTTGTTTGCTAGTGCTGTCATAACAAAGTACTACAAAATGGGAGACTAAACAACAGAAATAGGGACTTCCCTGGTGGTGCAGTGGTTAAGAATCCACCTGCCAATGCAGGGGACACGGGTTCGATCCCTGGTCCAGGAAGATCCCACATGCTGTGGAGCAACTAAGCCCATGTGCCACAACTACTGAGCCTGCACTCTAGAGCCCGTGAGCCACAACTACGGAGCCCGCGTGCCACAACTACTGAAGTCCATGCACCTAGAGCCTGTGCTCTGCAACAAGAGAAGCCACCGCAGTGGGAAGCCCGTGCACCATAATGAAGAGTAGCCCCCGCTCGCTGCAACTAGAGAAAGCGCGCAGCAACGAAGACCCAACGCAGCCAAAAATAAATTAAATAAATAAATAAATAAATAAACAGAAATATATTTCCTCACAGTTCTGGCACCTGGAAGCCCAAGTTTAAGGTGTTGGCAGGGTTGGTTTTTTCTGAGGCCTCTCTCCTCAGCTTACAGACAGCAGCCTCCTTGCTGTGTCCTCACGTGGCCTTTTCTCCTGTTTGCACATCCCTGGTGTCTCTTCCTCTTCTTATAAGGACAGCAATCCTATTGGTTTAGGACCCCACCTTTATGACTTCATTTAACCGTAATTATCTCTTTAAAGGCCCTATCTCCCAATATAGTCCTACTGGGAGATAGGGCTTCAACACAGAAATTGGAGGGGAGGTGGACACAATTCAGTCAATAACAGCATTTAATAAATATTATTTGAATATAAATAGTAGAGCTTCGACGATGAGCTGAGAATGACCCATCTCCTTCTCCTACAGGAATTATGTCTCTTTTTAGATCCTATAGGTAAAGAAAAGACTTAGGCTATGCCCGAATAAACCTTGCCTGGGGGGGTCTGCCCTCACTGTGCTGGGGCTCATATGCAGATGGTCCAGTAAAGTATAAAGGGCTGAAAAAGTGGAAGATTGTTGTTGTGGTTACTTATGTCCTTTTCTACCATGACTGGTTGTCATGGTTGTTATTTTAGTACCAGCTAAAACTTCTAACTCGTGCATGCCCTTAGGGTGGTTGTGTGTGCAACAGTCCATCATAGGTGTGTAAGTCCATCATGGGTGTGTAATTACTTAGGTTTTGTGCTTTCTAATTCTTTATGCCTAGAGGCTATGGAGGATGGAGGTTAAGAGTTCAATCTCTAAAACCAGAATGCCTGGATTTGAATCTCAGCTCCACAGTTATATTGTCTTTTTTTTTTAACTTGGATAAAATTTTATTTATATACCAAAGGGAAAACCAATATTCACTTAAAGCCGCCTAATCCATATTTCCAACAGTGAAGGTGTCTAATTTAACATACACAGGTATTTTCATATCACATTACAGTTGCTGCAGAAGCTAAAGCCCACCATCCAAAGACCACTAGGAATACAACCATCGTCCAAATGTTTAGGTTTATTTAGTTTCCTGCAGCAAAGGAGAGCACACCCCAGAGAAACCATGGACCTCTGAGTAAGAAGGAATTAGGATGGGATTGTAGTGGGATTGGTCTTGTTGTGAGTGTTTCTAGGAAGTTTGAAGGAAGTTGGGGGTGACACTTTTGGATGGGACCTGTCAATACTAGGGAGTCATTCAGTGATTGGGTATCAGGATCATTTTTATCTGGAGGACAAGAGTATTTTTTTAAATTAATTAATTAATTTATTTATTTTTGGCTGTGTTGGGTCTTTGCTGCTGCGTGCATGCTTTCTCTAGTTGCGGCACCACTCTTCGTTGTGGTGCGCGGGCTTCTCATTGCAGTGGCTTCTCTTGTTGCAGAGCACGGGCCCTAGGAGTGCGGGCTTCAGTAGTTGTGGCATGTAGGCTCAGTAGTTGCGGCTCACGTGTTCTAGAGTGCAGGCTCTGTAGTTGTGGCGCACGGGCTTAATTGCTCCACGGCATGTGGGATCTTTCCCGACCAGGGCTCGAACCGGTGTCCTCTGCATTGGCAGGCAGATTCTCAACGACTGTGCCACCAGGGAAGTAATAGCCAGAAGAATGTCAGTTCACAGATGTCTGCTGCCTTGATATCCTTGAGATTCTAGCTTTCTATAGCTACCCTTTTCTCCATATTAAAAAACAAGGCTTAAAAATGGCTTCATACTAAAAATGCCTTGTGATGTTTTAAAAATCATTTAAGTAGATCTTAAAATTTTTCATCACTAGAAAAAAATTTGTAACAATGTATGGTGAAAGATGTTAACTAGACTTATGCTGTGATCATTCAGCAATGCATACAAATACCGAGTCGTTACATTGTAAACCTGAAAATAATATAATGTTATATGTAAATTATATCTAAATTTTAAAGAATGGCTTGTGCAATTTCAAGAGGCTCACTTGGGCCAGAGATGGGGCAATCTGAGCACTAATAAAGATAATAACTACAAATATAATATAATATAATAACAAATATAATAACATGACAAATTTGTTTAAATACATGAGTTCATAATCATTTAAAAATTTAATTGGAAACCGTTGAAGGGTGGAAGTGAACCAACACACCGTTTTGAAAACTGGTAAATAAAGGGAATGAGTCAATAAAAAAGTATGAAAAAGTCCTGTGCCCTGTAAAAAATAAACAAACAGAAACCTCAATTAAATAGAGTTGGGCGACCAAAAATGGGGAGCTCTCACACCCTGTGACGGTAGCAGAGCCCAACAGGAAGCAGAAAGACTTCTTTCCTGGCAAGAACTCAGCCAATGAAAAATCATAGGTTCTTGTTTACTACAGCCCTTCCAACTTCCTTGTCCTCTCTATAAAAGCACTCTCCTTGCCTTGTTGTCTGGGGACTTTGCACATGGCTCATCATGGTTGCAGACCCTGAGTTGCAATTCTCTGCTGATCCTGAATAAACCCATCTTTGCTGGAGGAATATCTGGCCGTCTATTTGTTTCAGGTCAACAGCCCCCCACCATGCACTAACAGAGGTCCACATCCTGGCCAGTCACCTCTGAGGGGTGTCGGGGAGGCGTTCTTTCTCCCGAAGTTATCCTCCCTGCCATATGCTTTTCCTTCCCCACTGTTGCCTTCGACACCCACCTCCTCCTGTGGGAAGGCTCCCACAGCTGCAACCTTCCTTCCATGTTCTCAGCCCATGCTGGCTTCCTTCTTTCCCCAAACACATCATTGTCACAAGCCAGTTCCATTTGGAACACTTTAATTGAATTCTTGGGGAAATGGTGGCAGAAGGAAGCACAAAAAACAAAACAAAACAAACAAACAAAAAAAACAAATTAAAATTGAATGGTAGAATCTCCATTTTGAACTACTTTGACCACATTGACTCCTTGGGAAATTTCTTCCATCTTTGGTGGATTTTCATTATCTACAGATGGATGAATACATGCCATCCATGTATCTTGGGCTTCCTTCCCTTTTTCTTCCCCCCTCCTTTCAAATATCCTTCAAAACCCTTCTCCCAGTTACCAGAAGCCCCTACCAGCCTCTTCAAACTTTCTTAAGCGTTTTATTTTTTAAGGCAAACATGTTAACGCTTCCTTGATTAAATCCCTCCTCATCCAGATTATGCCCTGGAGAGCTTGATGTATATATAACCAAATATGCCCATTAAAATGGCTTTTCTTAAACAAAAGAGAAATTTCCCACTAATTAGAATTCTAGCTTTTGTGGGTCTCTGACTCAAACTCCAGTCAGATTTCTTTTTTTTTAATTTTCTCATTATAATGAAAAGTCTCTAAAAATTTTAAAGGCTTAATTTCAAGTACTTGTTGGTGCTATTAATCAAAGATGCAGTATGTATACATTTCAAACAAACTCTATTCATCAGCCTGCCAATTATTTTTTATTTTGTGTGGTCTGTTTTCCCCACAGGCACCAGCCATCACTTACCATTCATCCAAAGTGTATGCCTTTCAACCTTGTTCATTGTAGTATTAGTCTATGACCTTCGAAAACAGACTGTTGCTTTGTTTGGGAAAAAATCTAATTACAGTCGTTAAATGAACTGGAATTAATTAAGTTGCGGATACTTGACATTTATAGTTAATTAGTCATATCTATCATAAAAAGAAAAATTGGGCTTTTTATCTCTCTGTTTTATCAACCATGCTGAAAATCTATAGCGTTTCCAGAAGTGTGTGCACGGGTGGAGTGGGGTGGAGAACCAAGGCTCACAGCCTGTTTGACCCAGAAGAAAACACAGGACACTATTGAATTATGGCTAGAAATTTCTTAGCTGGAGAGAACCCTCTGGAAAAGAATCATGGGCTTCTGCATTGCCAGACAGCGACTTTGGAGGTAGCCTAGTTTGGGGGCCTCTGCACAGAAGACTTGCTAAATCGAGGAAAGGGGCGCTGTCCACAGTGCTTACTTGTTGAGTCTCCTTCCCTCAACATTCCCACGCTTTCATTCCATCCCCTTGTGTCCAAGATGAACAACATCGGCCACCACCAACCGGAGATGAGTTTCTAAGAGCTCATTTGAGGTTTGCTGGAGGTACCCGAGGTCCTTACCCTTCAGCCTTCCTGTTCCACTCCCCAGGGGTAGAGGGGAGAATCTACAAAGGAGGAAGTTTTTAGTGTCATTATGTGTGTATTCATTCACAGAAGTGGAAAGAAACATGAAAGGACGAGGGACTTCTGTTTTATTTCTGTGACCCTATAAATGAGCTGTGAGCTGCCTTCTAAGAAGGCTGGGGCACTTCATAGTTCCATCAGCAATGTATGATGCTTCTCCCCAGAGTTATACTGATGTTATAACTCTTTTTTTTTTTTTTTACAATTTTTCAATCTGATGGATGTAAAGTAATGCTTCGTTGTTAGGTTAAGTTGCATTTCCCTGATGACTAGTGAATTTAGCATCTTTTCATATGTGTGTTAACCATTTGGCAGTGTCCAACAGAGTCTAAGTTGTATATTCTTTTGTGTGTGTGTGTGTGGGTGGTACGCGGGCCTCTCACTGTTGTGGCCTCTCCCTCTCCTGTTGTGGAGCACAGGCTCCGGACGCGCAGGCTCAGCGGCCATGGCTCACGGGCCCAGCCGCTCCGTGGCATGTGGGATCTTCCCAGACCGGGGCACGAACCCGCGTCCCCTGCATCGGCAGGCGGACTCTCAACCACTGCACCACCAGGGAAGCCTTAAATTGTATATTCTTGAGAAATCAGTTCCACTCCTGGAAATATAAAAATCCAAAGAAATAATACCATCGTTATGTAAATACTTATATTTGTAGCAGCGTTGTTCACAACTGAAAACTGGACACGGGTCAGTCAGTGTCCACTAACAGAGAGGAGGAAGGCTACATTAGGATGCGTCTACACCATGAAAAGGTATACAGGCATTACAAGAGAACCCGTTGTGATGTGTACGGGTTTCCGTACAGTGTCATTGAATGAGTACAGTACGAAGCAGACGATAGGTGCACCATCACCCCATTTGGGGAATAGGGTACCGTCCTGGGACCCGGGCAGGAGGCCCCCTTGCCCTGGGCCTTGTACTTCAGAGGCCGTGCTCTGCCCCTTTCCCAGAGGGGGTGTGTGCAGGGCTCAGGGAACATACCCACCCAGACACCCTGTGCTTCCATTCAGACCCTGGGACCCTCTGCATGGACCTCTTTCCTTGGTCTTTACTCTCAAGCGTGACCATGCTAAGTTATGCACCCCTAGGCCTGAAGGGTGGCTTTTTGTGGAGGATATGAGTGGGGCTTAGACTTGGAGGCCGGGTGTCCACGTGTACTGGTACAAGGTCCCTTGCTGTGCAGGATGGGGTCGGGGGTGAGAAGCCGAGGAGGCAGACGACAGGCTGAGGGTCTCCACCTGCATCCTTGCCACGTCCAACAAGTATGAAAGGCAGGCGGCCCACGGACATGGTGCATTGGACCAGTGACCAGGACACCCTGAGTGAGTGCAGCTGGGAAGTTATTTCATGCTGCCTCCCAGGGGATGTCCAGTCCGGCCCAAAGGTATGATTCTTTTTCGGTCCAGTGTTCAGGCACAAGAGCTTGTTCCCAGCAGAGGATCTTTTAGGACACTGCACACTGGGAGGATACAGGCCCCAGATAACCGCTGTCCCTCCAGAGAGAAAGCAGACACAGAGCTGTCAGCATCTGCAGAGTGAGTCCTTCTGGGAGCCACAGGCACAAACCCAACACAGCACAAAGAGGATGTTCCAGAGGCAGAGCCGACCTGTGATTCCAGGAAAGTGCTTGAAAAAGTCCCGCTCAGCCCTAGAGCATGTCCCTTACCAGCCCTGGTTAAAGGTGGGAGCTGCATCTCAGAACCCACTGAATCATCTTTCTGTTCAGTGACACAGACGTTTACCCAATGCTGGGCACAGATATCTCACTCCAGACTACAAGTCCATGTGCCCGTCGACCTCTGTACATATGTTTACACATGGACACCTGGATGAGGTGGTTCCTGTATGAAGAGAAGAAAATGCAGGTAAAGAATATCCCTCCCAGGGACTTCCCTGGTGGCGCAGTGGTTAAGAATCCGCCTGCCAATGCAGGGGAGACGGGTTCGAGCCCTGGTCCTGGAAGATCCCACATGCCGTGGAGCGACTAAGTCCCTGTGCCACAACTACTGAGCCTGAGCTCTAGAGCCCATGCTCCACAACAAGAGAAGCCACGACAGTGAGAAGCCCACGAACCACAACAAAGAGTAGCCCCTCGCTCACTAAAACTAGAGAAAGCCTGTGTGCAGTAACAAAGACCCAACACAGCCAAAAATAAATAAATAAATAAATAAATAAATTTATTAAAAAAAAAAAAAGAATATCTCTCCCAGACTCAATTTTAATGAGATCTTTTTCTCTCTGGTTTCATTGTGCTTCACATAAAAAGTTCCATGGAAAAAGATGTCCCTCAATATCTTGTGTCTTACCCAAATGCTTCAGACTTTTATTTGGGCTTACAGAAGTTGAAAGTATCTAAAATTATTACATAATCGTGACATGTTTTTGTTGGAATGAAGCTTTTCGCTCAATAATTTTTCAAAGTTTTTTTTTCTTTTTTTTGCGGTACACGGGCCTCTCACTGTTGTGGCCTCTCCCGTTGAGGAGCACAGGCTCCGGACGCACAGACTCAGCAGCCATGGCTCATGGGCCCAGCCGCTCCGCGGCATGTGGGATCTTCCCGGACTGGGGCACGAACCCGTGTGCCCTGCATTGGCAGGCGGACTCTCAACCACTGCGCCACCAGGGAAGCCCTTTTCAAAGTTTAAAAAAAAAAACTGTTCCTCAAAGCAGAAACGAAACAGATCAAAGCTGAGCTCAGCTACGTGAATTAGAGCAGGGGTTTCTATCTCCACACACTGACTCCCCCTGCCCCCGAACCCCGTGGAAGCTTCTAGGGTAATGGGAGAATGGGTGTCACCACTAAATCCCTTGACTCCTTTGAGCTGAGTTTAAATACCACTGATCAAGTTCCTTCTTCTTATTTTAGACAGAGGAGTGCAGTTCTTAAGAGGTTAACCATTGGAAGTAAGTAAAGATTTATTATTGTTCAGAGTATATGAAATATTAGGATTTAAATATAATAATAGTGATAGTGGCCAGCACTTTATGAGTACTATAAGTGAGGCCGTGTGCTAAGCATCTCACCTCTGTTACCTTGTGGAATCCTCTTAACAAGTTTAGGAGACAGATACTAATTATTACCCCCATTTTCAGATGAGGAAACTGAGGCTTCAGTTCAGATCTATGGACCCTGACGCCAGAATCTTCACCTCTACTCTCTCTAGCAGGGTTTCTCAATTGTGGCACCACTGACATTTGGAACCAGATAATTCTTTGCTTCAGAGAGCTGTCCTGGGTGTTGCAGGATGTTGAACAGCAACCCTGGCTTCTCTCTACCTACTAGATGCCAGTAGCACCCTCTCAGTCATGGTGATCAAAAATGTCTCCAGATATTACCAAATGTTCCGTGGAAGGCAAAATTGCCCCCAGCTGGGAAACACTGGTCAACAGATAGACTAAGTATTCATAAAATTACTTTATGGAGTGCCATCTTCGCATGGCTGCCCAAATGGACCAGCTAGATGGCTGATAGAAGTTTCCATACAATACTCACTTTGGGGAACCATTGTTGAAGGAAGTTTGTCCTGTGCACTCAAAGCAGCAGGTGTGTGTACTGAATATTTCCCCTTATAGATTGTTGCTGTATTGCTCCATAGGTGTTGGCCCAAGTGTCTCACCTATAATAATTTCTTCTGGCAAAATTATATCCAATAAGGGGCAGTTGCAGATTTGGGGAGCCTGGAGAGGATTCAGTGTGGGGTCCAGGGATGCCACTTGTGGTCCAGTGGGTAATACTCTGCGCTCCCAATGCAGGGGGCCTGGGTTCGATCTCTGGTCAGGGAACTAGATCCCACATGCATGACACAACTAAGAAGTCCGCGTGCCACAACTAAAGATCCCGCATGCAGCAACAAAGATCCTTCGTGCCGTAACTAAGACTCGGTGAAGCCAAAAAAAAAAAAAAAAAAAAAGTGGGATTCCATTTTAGAAGAAAGGAATACAGACTTCAATGAACAAAGTATTAGGTACAGAGCCATGGAAGTGCTCATGTAAGTGGGGGGCCCCTAAGTTTAAGCTTCATTTGCTTTACAGTGGATTTGCCTCTGTGCACACAAAGTCTTAGAATTCTGCCTGTTTTATTCACACGTAGGAAGACTCGACTCTGCTGAGTATAGCCATTTAGCATTCTTCCCCATTCAGGCAGCATAACTGTTTTCTTTTTTATGATGGCCTTGCTATATCAGGGTGATGGAAGCTTCCTTGTCGCACCACGATTTATGTGATCTTGTCCTAAAATATGCTATTCAAATTATGGAAGGAATTTGTCTTGCTTAGTAGCAATTTAATACAGCTGGTGGAAAGTAAAGTGGAGTAAATACTTGAAGAAGTGAGTTCCGTTTCACTGTTGAAAATCATACTGCAGGTTTGAAGTAGCCAGCTTTCTGACTATTAAAAAGAATTATGTTTTGCTACCCTGCTCATAAGCGTCCTGGAGAAGTTTCTAATCAATAACTTTGCTTTATTAAGCACGGAAAGTGATTGGGTGGAAAAATCAACTCAATAAACCTCAGCAATTATTTAATTTGCCTTCCTTAAAATCTCTCATCCAGCCGGCAAGAGTAAAAGATGTGGTAGAAACATTAGGGGAGGGGCTTCCCTGGTGGCGCAGTGGTTGAGAGTCCGCCTGCCGATGCAGGGGACACGGGTTCGTGCCCCGGTCCGGGAGGATCCCACATGCCGCGGAGCGGCTGGGCCCGTGAGCCATGGCCACTGAGCCTGCGCGTCCGGAGCCTGTGCTCCTCAACGGGAGAGGCCACAACGGGAGAGGCCACAACAGTGAGAGGCCCGCGTACTGCAAAAAACATGAGGGGAAAGAGTAGACCATGGTAACGAGGAAGGCAGCCCGTCTCACAATGCCCTCCTTGTGTCATTAATACGGTTCATACTTCATCTGGTGATTCTGTAGGGGCCCCTCCTTACCCAGCAGGTCCCACCACACCTCCCAGTTAACAAAAACAAGGCACACCTTCCTTCCCCTCCTCTGCTTCACATCAGGCTCCATCTTCCTTCCATTTCTGCTCTGGGAAAAAGATGAAAGCATTGGTCTATAAGACCATAGCAATCAGGTGATCCATCCCCATCCTCCCCTTGTCCCTCTGTGTCCTCTGAGAGTGACCCAGATAGAAGGTAAATAAATGCTGGTTTCCTAAAGCTTGCAGAGCATCCTCGAAGACATCCCTTGGTGCCACTCCATAACCTAAGAGGGTGGATCCCTTTACCAACCAGGACTGGGTGTGGTTGCGGATAACGCTGTGTCCAGCTTCTCTAGAGAGCTGCCATTGGTCAAAGGTGCGTTCGTTTGCTAGGGCTGACATAACAAAGTTCTACAGAGAAGGTGGCTTAAACAACAGAAATGTATCTCCTCATTGTTCTGAAGGTCAGAAGTCCAAGGTCAGGTGCCTCAGCATTGGTTTCATTCTCAGGTCTTTCTCCTTGGCTTGGAGGTGGCTGTCCTCTTCTGGTGTCTTTGGTGGTCTTCCGTGTGTGTGTGTGTGTGTGTGTGTGTGTCTGTGTCTGTGTTCAAATTTCCTCTTCTTATAAAGACACCAGTAACAGTGGATTAGGGCCAACCCTAATGACGTCATTTTAACTTAATTATCTCTTTAAAGACCTTACCTCTGAACACAATCACTTTCTGAGGGACTAGGGGTCAGGACTTCAACACATGAATTTGGGAGAGACAAAATTAAGCCCATAACAAAAGGGCACCATGGTGACCCAATCCCCAGCTGCCCACAGCCAATGGCTGACACGGAGTTCAAAAGGTCGGCCCTCTTGCCTCAAGGTCAGACCAACTCGGTGGTGAGTGTGTGCTCCTGAGCTCCCAGTGGGGTCAGGCTGAAGCTTGTCTGCATCTGAAACCACACCCTTGCTTAGCTTCTATTCCCTGTCCTGCCCAGCTCCTCTCTCTTCCTTTCTCCTGAAAGGTCTTCCTCAACAAATCACTTTCACAAGAATATCCGTCCCAGGCTCTGCTTCTAGGGAAACTTAGAAGCATGTAGTTTTAGGACTGATCAGAATCTTAGAATCCAGGAGACACAGTTTCTAGCCATGGTCCAGCTTGCTATTTACCTTTGGGCATCATTTTCCTCACCTCTAAAATGATGGTGGCCGTCAGATGCCCTCTGAAGCTCTAGCCTGCTCCTACAGCCACATGTGTCCGACTAGCCAGGCCAGTACCCCCATATTTCTTTTGTAACTAAGGCGTCCACTGCAAAGCTTACCTCCATAGAATTGGAGTCCTTAGCTGACACCAAGGCCCTTTTCTGGTATTTTCTTCTCCTATTTTAAGTGGTTAAGCAAGAGAAATGATATGAGCAGCTACGTAAAAGCTGCCACAAAAGTTGCCACCAGAAAGTCCCCCAGAACCTTCCCCATCTTGACCAGACTTTAGGTAAGATCATCGTATATACTCAAATCTTTAACTGGCAAAAGAATCCCTTAAAAACTGTTAAATTGCCAAGTAAGAATAGCACAGTGTCATTTGTCAACCCATTAAAACCAGTTTCTTTCCCCATCTGACACTGGAACAAATCACTGAGGCTAATTAGGCCATTTGATGAAGTTTCAAATTTTATCAAAACTAAAAAGTTATCAATAACATGATATTATTTTATGTACCACTCAAGAAAATAACCCACCAATTCCAACTCAGACATGATGCATTTTTATGTTAGAATTTTTTATCCTGATGAAAGAGAATTTTTTGTATCCCTATTGAATTTTTTAGCCCTATTAAATGAATTAGAATCATTTAAGCATTTTTTATATCATGTATTACTCTCACACAGTAGAAAAGTGAAGTATACAGGAAAAATTGTTTATAGTACTCTTAAAAATTCTTCACATTTGGAGTTTAATTCTGAATCACTTTCGACTCCGTTTCTCCAGTGACTGTATCAACATTATCTTTTGTGCCAAAAGAATGGTTATGAGGCACTTCTTAAAATGTGTGCACCACAATTGTCTACTGGGTTTTCTTCCAAGCCATTGACACCATATTATAAGGTTAAAATTTTTTTTTTTTTTTACTTTTCATTATGGAGAATTTTGAGCAAATACAAAAGCAACAGAATAGAATAATGAACCGCAGTTCTGTGTATCCATCACCCAACAGCCATCAACCACCATTCACTCTTTCACAGCTTCATCTGCCTTCTCCTCTCCTGTATAATTTTGAAACAAATGTCTGACATATCATTTCATGTGACACATCAATCTGACATATGTCTGAAATATTATTCATCCACAAATCCTTTAGTATGTATCTTTAAAAGACAGGATTACCTTTAACATAACCACAATACCTTTTCAAACCCAAAGAAAATAATTATTTAACATCATTAAATATCCAGGCAAGATTCAAATTTCCAACTACCTCATAAATGTCAGGACCTTTAACCTTTTAAAAAATAATTAGGATTCACAACAAGGACCTCCTGTATAGCACAGGGAACTTTACTCAATATTCTGTAATAACCTAAATGGGAAAAGAATCTGAAAAAGAATAGATAGATAGATGCATATGTATAACTGAATCACTTTGCTGTACACCTAAAACTAACACAAAATTGTAAAACAACTATACTCCAATATCAAATAAAAATTAAAAAGAATTAGGATTCAAATTATGTTTTCACATGGTAGTTTTTTTTTTGCATGTGGGATCTTCCCAGACCGGGGCACGAACCCGTGTTCCCTGCATCGGCAGGCGGACCCTCAACCACTGTGCCACCAGGGAAGCCCCATGGTAGTTTTTCGATACGTATTTTTTCCTGTTAAACAACAGGATCCCCTTCATTCTCTCTTTTTTTTCCCCTTGAAATTTATTTCTTGAAGAAATTGGGTTGTTTGCCCAGGCAGAGTTTGTCGCCCTCTGAATTTTGTGGATTTCATCCCTGTGGTGTATTTAAAATATCCCTTTGCCCCTTGTATTTCCTGTAAATTGTTTTTTTTTATCTAAAAGCTTGATCACAGATAGGTTTGAATTTGAGGCAGGAACACTTCATAGATGGTGCCGGATTCTTCCATCAGGAGGCATCTAATGTCTGGTTGTCTCTTCTCGTGATGCTAGTAGACATGGAGGTCGAATGCCAGGATCCATTAGTTCACTAGAAGTTGCAAAAAGGTGATATTCCAAATCTATAATTCCTCTTCACTTAATGGCTGAAGGTTTCTATGAAGGGAAACTTTTTCTCATTTACCAGTTCTGCAAGTCTTAATACATGCACCAGACAGTGATGGTCACTTCGGCACCACTGCCTGGCCACGAGTGATTGAAATAGAGTCGGAGTGCATTTAGGGACTGTGCAGTATGAAGATTAGTGTTTCTTTAAGCATTGGAATGACACTTGTCACTGAGAGGTCTCACATAGAGAGCCGAGTGGGACTTGGGAACGTATGATACACATCTCCTAACTCATGCTCCCTTCCAGAGCTCTCTGTGTGTGGGTGTATCTGCCAAATATGTACAGTTGAACTCGTATAAGTTAAATGCAAATATGATGTATACTATTATACACTGTGCTATATTATCATGGTTAGTTCTATGTACAATATGTCTCTATGCCCTTAGACTATAAGCGCACTTACATAATCTTAATCAGCCTTGAAGTCCTCAAAGTCAAGATTCTTGCAAAGGCAATTTGCCTTGAAGCCCCCCACCCCCAATTCTCACCTCCCTTTATGTCAGAGCAGCCCTTAGAAGTGTTCTTCCAACCACAGCCAAAACAGGAACCCTACAAAGAGACGTCCTGGATCTAGTGGCTGAGGATCTCTTCCATACTGTATTGTAAGCACTGTTTCCATGGCCCCATGTTCCTCAAACCATCCAAGCCAAGTCACTATTATTACCTCTTTTTACACATAAGAAAGCTGAGGTTAAGAGACATAAAGTGGCTTACCCATGGTAAAAGAGTTCAAAGTGAGTTTAGGGTTAATTTTTTCCTTTATTTTCCAAACATCCTCTCTAGTAGCCCTATTTTTAGTGTAAAATTTTAAAATGAAGTATAACAGACAAGTACAAAAATTCTAAGTGCACAGCCCAGTGAATTTTTACAAAATGAACACATCCATGTTCTTAGAAACCAGCTCAAGAAAGAGAATATGAGACCTCCAGAAGCCCCCTAATGTCCCTCCAGCTACTACCTCACCTATCAGCAACCACTATCCAAACTTCTAGCAGAATAGGTTCCTTTTATTGATTTTTGAACTTCATATGAACGGAATCATGCCAAATGTACTCTTTTGTGTCTGGCTCCTTTCACACAGTATGAGATTCATCAAGCTGGGAACTACATTTTCCAGGCTCTCTTGCAGCTCGGTGGGGCCATGTGATTAGTTTGGGCTAATGGAATGTAAGGAGAAATGATATGTGTCCCTGCCAGGCACAGGTGGTAAGAATCTAGTGTGTCTTCTCTGCACTGTCCCCAACCCTTCTGTGAAGATCCTAGAGGGCATGTGTGGCGACTGGCAGTGTTCAAGCTTGAAGGAGCCTGAATTCCTGAGATACTGCTCAGACCAAGTGGGAGGCATGACCGGAGATATCCACATTTGACTTTATATCAGAAGAAATAAACTTCTATTGTAGTGAGCCATGAGGGCTTGGGGAATATTTGTTATAGCAGCTGCCCTACCCTGACTGATACGGTTGGGTTCCTGAGTCTCTCTGTTTTTCAAAACAAAGATTCCTAGGGAGAGTCCAATGTGGCAAAAGAGTACCTTTTCCTCATTTCTTTTTTCCCCACTTAAGGAAATGATTTCTGCAGCATAGGAAAAGAAGATTGAGCCCCTAAATAAAAATAAATAAAGGAATAAAAAAGTGAATATATGAAAGAACTGAGAAACACGTTTGTATTATGATGAAAAGTGTTCATTCACTTCTTGCTTCCTCCGCATTTAAAAATTAGAAATTCTTCTCTCCTAGATCTTTATTTTTAGCCCACTTGATGATGATGGTGTGTGCAAGGATTATTCCAGATTTCTCATGGGTAGATTTCCTATTTACTCCTAAAAAATGTGCCTGGAGGATCCTTGTTCTTCTAGTGGCAGGGAAGACAACTGAGTAGGGGACTTGAGTTTTTAATCTAGAACAGAGGTTAGCAAACTGTTTTGGTAAAGGGCCAGATGATAAATATTTTAGCCTTTGTGGATCACATACAAGCTCTGTCATATATTCATCTTTGGTTTTTTATTGTTTGTTCATTTACAAACCTTTTAAAATGTAAAGCTGTCTGAGCTCAAGGACCATAGAAAAACAGACTGCAAGCTGGATTTGGCCTCTGGGACATAGTTTGCCAACCCCTGGACTAGAGCATTAATCACTTTGCTCTGGATCCTTCTCATCTGGAGCTGGAGATATTGCAGAAAGAGCTTGCCTTCTAATCCATAACCCGGAGCAAAATTCAACAGGACCATTTACTCAAGCATTCTTTGGATGCTGTTGGAGACTTGAAAGTGGTTCTTTTCCGGCTTCTCAGTCCAACATTCCTCAGTGAGGTTATTGGTGAAGAGACATCAATAGCCAGAGGCCCAACTGCTGTGGCTTTGAACAGTTCTTGTCTCATAGTAGGTTGGTCTGGACCACAGAACCCACAAGATATGTTTCCTAAAGCCCTCCTACAGCAGAGCACAGCCTGGATTATATCAACAGGAAAATGGCTCATTTCAGATCATCGTATATTCTAGCCTAGTACCCCTTCATCATGGTGATGTTTTCATTCAGCCTCTCCATTCACTGTGATCTTTGAGTTGGCAACCACTGAGTTCCCAGACCCCTCGCCAGTGCCTATGCTTCTTGCCTGGGGGGCCAATTTGAGCCCTCAGGCAGGTACTGTTAAGCCACTGTGGACACTTTGCAGATGTTTCTGTTTCCCTCTTCCTGAGCACTTTAACTTCTAGCTGCTCCAAGTTGGTTCTGGGACCAGCAGCATCAGCATCCCCTGGAAACTTGATGGAATTGCAGACCTGGGGTCCTGCCTCAGAATGACTGAGACAGAATTGGCTTTTTTTTTTTTAAAAGATCCTCTGGCGATTGATGTGCACATTACAATTTGAGAAGCGCAGCTCTAACGTTCTCTTTGTAGATAGGTTAGTTATAAAGTTCTCAATTCTGGTTGTATATTTGAACCACCTAAGGAGCTTTAAGACATCCAGATGCCTGGGTCCCAACCTCATAGTTTCTAATTTAATTGTTCTAGGTGCAGGTGAGTTAGAATCACCTGGCTGCATGTTAGGATCACTTGATCTGAATTAAATCAGAATCTCTGAGAATGAGTTTTTGTTTAGCAAATCTCCTTCAGCCCCAGACACGGACATGTGGCCACAAACCTCCTGTGTATTGTAGTGAGGGATGAAAGGAGGCTTTGTGATGTGGCTGCTTTCCAGTTATGTATTGCTGTGTTACAAAACCCCAAAGCTCAGTAGCTTAAAGCAACAACACGTATTTATTTAGCTCATGAATCCACAATTTTGACAGGGCTCAGCAAGGACAGCTCATCTCTGGTCTACTAAACATCAGCTGGGACCGCTCACCCAGGGACCGTAGGATTCACTTCCAAGATGGCACACTCACATGGCTAGCAAGGTGATTCTCTCTGTTGGTTGGGAACTCAGCCAGGGTTTTGGACTAGAAGGCTTGGTTACTCTCCATGTGGTCCTCTCCACAGGCTGCTTGAGCTTCCTTGCAGCATGGTGGCAGTGTTCTTAGAGTGACCACTCCATCAAAGAACCAGGCAGAAGCTCTCTCGTCTTTTGTGACCTAGCCTCAGATGTCATATTGCATCACTTCTGCCACAATCACAAGATTCAAGGGGAGGAAATAAGTGGGAAGAGCATAAAATCACATTATTCAGAAAAGCTTGTGAAATGGAAGATAGTGTTTCAGCCTTCTTCGAAAAATAGAACCTGCCACAAGCCACCTAGAATGTGTTTGTATGATGATTAAAATCATCCATGGCAAAGCTGTTCTATCACTAGCGTGTAGCGTGATCACTAAGATAATAATCTTTCAATATCCAGAAGAAAGTGAAGCCTGGCTCCCATGTCTAGAGGCTTGCTTAAAATATAATTTATTAATAAAAGTTTTGAGATATAGAAACAATGGATCAAGAGACAGTTGTCACTGAGAAGATAGTTTGCTACTCACGGTTCCCAGGAGGAGGTAGCATGCCATGTCGTGGGGAGCTGCACAAGAAAACGAGGTTGATCACATACAGAGAAAGAAGGCAGCTGTGACCAAGAGCCTTTACTGTGGTTTCCACTGCAAGGAGTGGGCAAGGCAGGGTAATCAAGTGTAGGACTGGCTAATTTGAATAATTTCAGTGGGTTCTGGGACATGGAGGCTGTCCCTGGTTGTCTGGTACCTGGTCCTGGGGTGATGAGGGCAGATGGGTAGTGGCCCAGAGTGTGAGAGCCTGATGAAAGAGGGGGTGGGTATGGGCTCTAGATTGGTTAGTTTGCATTTGAAAAGCATGTTCTGCTCCTGGGTGAGTTGTTTACTAGCTCTAGGAATTGGCTAACACTTCAAGGTCAGCAAAACCCCAGATGTCAAAGCATCAGAATACAGAAAAAAAAAGACAGGGTTAATACAATACTCCAGTAGTATCCATGTCCTTCCTGGTTGGATTTTTTTTTTGGGGGGGGGGCGGCTTATCTCATGGTAACAACACTCATTGGGTTGCCATTTCATAGCCTAAGAGCTCAACACTCTCCTTTGTCTTAGACAATCAGGGATATCTATTGGCAAAACTATATTCTGTAATATCTAGGCAGAAGACTTGGGTCTCAGCAATACAGAGGATTAAACGCTATCACAAGGCTCCAGAGGTATACCAAAAAATATACATATACCTATACAATTGTTAACACTGCTGTATGATATAGTATAGGAAAGTTAAGAGTAGATCCTAAGATTTCTCACCATAATAATAATTTTTTCTTTTTAATTTACCTGTATGAGATGATCGATGTTAACTAAACCTATTGTGGTAATCATTTCACAATGTATATAAATCAAACCTCGTGCTGTATACCTTAAACTTATACAGTGATGTATGCCAATTATTCCTCAATAAAACTGGGGGGGGGGAATTATGCATAATTCCTTTATAAAGGATGAAATAGGAAGATAAGGAAATTCTCTGCTTATAGAAAAACTATTAGATCTCTCCTTTAAGGGACCCCTCTGAGCCTGGCCAAGGAGGTAAGGTTTGGTAGGATTACTAAAGCCTACCTATCCTAGAATTTTCCCTCCCAGTCCACTAAAGAAGATTCCGATTCCAACCACTCACTGTCTTTCCCAGAATCGAAACTCAGATGGGCTGTCAGCAGGAAGGCCTGCTCATGGCCTCTGCATGTGGCTTGGGCTCCCTCACAGCATGGCACCTGGGTTCAGAGAATGAATATTCCAAGAGCAAATATTCTAAGAAGCAGGAAGCAGAAGCAGCTGGTCCTCTTACAGACCAGGCCTGGAACAGGCCCTGCATCACTCTGTCACATTCTATGGGACCAGCCCAGATTCCAGGGGAGGAGAAAAAAAATCCACCTCTCAAAAGCAAGTGGCAAAGAATCTGCATTCATCTTTTTTTTTTTTTTTTTTGGAATTTAACTTCTTTATTGGGAAAATACAGGGAAAAAATCATGCATAATTTTACAGCTGTGGGTTTGTGGTGATATATATATATATTTTTTTGCCTTAAAATATTTAATCCTCTGCCCTCTAAGCATTTTTTTTTTTTAATTAGTATACACAAAGATATTTTATAAACTTGTAACAAATCCTTTCAGAGGAATTTTAAACCCGTGTCCAAACATTCTGTTCTTTTAAATATATTCTAAAATTTTTTTTTTTTTTTTTGCTTTATAACAAATTTAATCAGTTATACATATACATATGTTCCCATATCCCCTCCCTTTTGCGTCTCCCTCCCACCCACCCTATCCCACCCCTCCAGGCGGTCACAAAGCACCGAGCTGATCTCCCTGTGCTATGCGGCTGCTTCCCACTAGCTATCTACCTTACGTTTGGTAGTGTATATATGTCCATGCCACTCTTTCACTTTGTCACAGCTTACCCTTCCCCCTCCCCATATCCTCAAGTCCATTCTCTAGTAGGTCTGTGTCTTTATTCCTGTCTTACCCCTATGTTCTTCATGACATTTTTTTTTCTTAAATTCCATATATATGTGTCAGCATACAGTATTTGTCTTTCTCTTTCTGACTTACTTCACTCTGTATGACAGACTCTAGGTCCATCCACCTCATTACAAATAGCTCAATTTCATTTCTTTTTATGGCTGAGTAATATTCCATTGTATATATGTGCCACATCTTCTTTACCCATTCATCCGATGATGGACACTTAGGTTGTTTCCATCTCTGGGCTATTGTAAATAGGGCTGCTATGAACATTTTGGTACATGTCTCTTTTTGAATTATGGTTTTCTCAGGGTATATGCCCAGTAGTGGGATTGCTGGGTCATATGGTAGTTCTATTTGTAGTTTTTTAAGGAAACTCCATACCGTTCTCCATAGTGGCTGTACCAATTCACATTCCCACCAGCAGTGCAAGAGTGTTCCCTTTTTTCCACACCCTCTCCAGCATTTATTGTTTCTAGATTTTTTGATGATGGCCATTCTGACTGGTGTAAGATGATATCTCATTGTAGTTTTGATTTGCATTTCTCTAATGAGTAAAGATGTTGAGCATCCTTTCATGTGTTTGTTGGCAGTCTGTATATCAGTCTGTGGAGAAATGTCTATTTAGGTCTTCTGCCCATTTTTGGATTGGGCTGTTTGTTTTTTTGTTATTGAGCTGCATGAACTGCTTATAAATTTTGGAGATTAATCCTTTGTCAGTTGCTTCATTTGCAAATATTTTCTCCCATTCTGAGGGTTCTCTTTTGGTCTTGTTTATGGTTTCCTTTGCTGTGCAAAAGCTTTTAAGTTTCATTAGGTCCCATGTGTTTATTTTTGTCTTTATTTCCATTTCTCTAGGAGGTGGGTCAAAAAGGATCTTGCTCTGATTTATGTCATACAGTGTTTTGCCTATGTTTTCCTCTAAGAGTTTGATAGTTTCTGGCCTTACATTTAGGTCTTTAATCCATTTTGAGCTTATTTTTGTGTATGGTGTTAGGGAGTGATCTAATCTCATACTTTTACATGTCCCTATCCAGTTTTCCCAGCACCACTTATTGAAGAGACTGTCCTTTCTCCACTGTACATTCCTGCCTCCTTTATCAAAGATAAGGTGACCATATGTCCGTGGGTTTATCTCTGGGCTTTCTATCCTGTTCCATTGATCTATCTTTCTGTTTTTGTGCCAGTACCATACTGTCTTGATTACTGTAGCTTTGTAGTATAGTCTGAAGTCAGGGAGCCTGATTCCTCCAGCTCCGTTTTTCGTTCTCAAGATTGCTTTGGCTATTCGGGGTCTTTTGTGTTTCCATACAAATTGTGAAATTTTTTGCTCTAATTCTGTGAAAAATGCCAGTGGTAGTTTCATAGGGATTGCATTGAATCTGTAGATTGCTTTGGGTAGTAGAGCCATTTTCACAATGTTGATTCTTCCAATCCAAGAACATGGTACATCTCTCCATCTATTTGTATCATCTTTAATTTCTTTCATCAGTGTCTTATAATTTTCTGCATACAGGTCTTTTGTCTCCTTAGGTAGGTTTATTCCTAGATATTTTATTCTTTTTGTTGCAATGGTAAATGGGAGTGTTTTCTTGGTTTCACTTTCAGAGTTTTCATCATTAGTATATAGGAATGCCAGAGATTTCTGTGCATTAATTTTGTATCCTGCAACTTTACCAAATTCATTGATTAGCTCTAGTAGTTTTCTGGTAGCATCTTTAGGATTCTCTATGTATAGTATCATGTCATCTGCAAACAGTGACAGCTTTACTTCTTCTTTTCCGATTTGGATTCCTTTTATTTCCTTTTCTTCTCTGATTGCTGTGGCTAAAACTTCCAAAACTATGTTGAATAAGAGTGGTGAGAGTGGGCAACCTTGTCTTGTTCCTGATCTTAGTGGAAATGGTTTCAGTTTTTCACCATTGAGGACGATGCTGGCTGTGGGTTTGTCATATATGGCCTTTATTATGTTGAGGAAAGTTCCCTCTATGCCTACTTTCTGCAGGGTTTTTATCATAAATGGGTGTTGAATTTTGTCGAAAGCTTTCTCTGCATCTATTGAGATGATCATATGGTTTTTCTCCTTCAATTTGTTAATATGGTGTATCACGTTGATTGATTTGCGTATATTGAAGAATCCTTGCATTCCTGGAATAAACCCCACTTGATCATGGTGTATGATCCTTTTAATGTGCTGTTGGATTCTGTTTGCTAGTATTTTGTTGAGGATTTTTGCATCTATGTTCATCAGTGATATTGGCCTGTAGTTTTCTTTCTTTGTGACATCCTTGCCTGGTTTTGGTATCAAGGTGATGGTGGCCTCGTAGAATGAGTTTGGGAGTGTTCCTCCCTCTGCTATATTTTGGAAGAGTTTGAGAAGGATAGGTGTTAGCTCTTCTCTAAATGCTTGATAGAATTCGCCTGTGAAGCCATCTGGTCCTGGGCTTTTGTTGGAAGATTTTTTATCACAGTTTCAATTTCAGTGCTTGTGATTGGTCTGTTCATATTTTCTATTTCTTCCTGATTCAGTCTTGGCAGGTTGTGCATTTCTAAGAATTTGTCCATTTCTTCCAGGTTGTCCATTTTATTGGCATAGAGTTGCTTATAGTAATCTCTCATGATCTTTTGTATTTCTGCAGTGTCAGTTGTTACTTCTCCTTTTTCATTTCTAATTCTATTGATTTGAGTCTTCTCCCTTTTTTTCTTGATGAGTCTTGCTAATGGTTTATCAATTTTGTTTATCTTCTCAAAGAACCAGCTTTTAGTTTCATTGATCTTTGCTATCGTTTCCTTCATTTCTTTTTCATTTATTTCTGATCTGATTTTTATGATTTCTTTCCTTCTGCTAACTTTGGGATGTTTTTGTTCTTCTTTCTCTAATTGCTTTAGGTGCAAGGTTAGGTTGTTTATTCGAGATGTTTCCTGTTTCTAAAGGTGGGATTGTATTGCTATAAACTTCCCTCTTAGAACTGCTTTTGCTGCATCCCATAGGTTTTGGGTCGTCGTGTCTCCATTGTCATTTGTTTCTAGGTATTTTTTAATTTCCTCTTTGATTTCTTCAGTGATCACTTCGTTATTAAGTAGTGTATTGTTTAGCCTCCATGTGTTTGTATTTTTTACAGCTCTTTTCCTGTAATTGATATCTAGTCTCATAGCATTGTGGTCGGAAAAGATACTTGATACAATTTCAATTTTCTTAAATTTACCAAGGCTTGATTTGTGACCCAAGATATGATCTATCCTGGAGACTGTTCCATGAGCACTTGAGAAAAATGTGTATTCTGTTGTTTTTGGATGGAATGTCCTACAAATATCAATTAAGTCCATCTTGTTTAATGTATCATTTAAAACTTGTGTTTCCTTATTTATTTTCATTTTGGATGATCTGTCCATTGGTGAAAGTGGGGTGTTAAGGTCCCCTACTATGATTGTGTTACTGTCGATTTCTCCTTTTATGGCTGTTAGTATTTGCCTTATGTATTGAGGTGCTCCTATGTTTGGTGCATAAATATTTACAATTGTTATATCTTCTTCTTGGATCGATCCCTTGATCATTATGTAGTGTCCTTCTTTGTCTCTTCTAGTAGTCTTTATTTTAAAGTCTATTTTGTCTGATATGAGAATTGCTACTCCAGCTTTCTTTTGGTTTCCATTTGCATGGAATATCTTTTTCCATCCCCTTACTTTCAGTCTGTATGTGTCTCTAGGTCTGAAGTGGGTCTCTTGTAGACAGCATATATATGGGTCTTGTTTTTGTATCCATTCAGCCAATCTGTGTCTTTTGGTGGGAGCATTTAGTCCATTTACATTTAAGGTAATTATCGATATGTATGTTCCTATTCCCATTTTCTTAATTGTTTTGGGTTCGTTATTGTAGGTCTTTTCCTTCTGTTGTGTTTCTTGCCTAGAGAAGTTCCTTTAGCATTTGTTGTAAAGCTGGTTTGGTGGTGCTGAACTCTCTCAGCTTTTGCTTGTCTGTAAACGTTTTAATTTCTCCATCAAATCTGAATGAGATCCTTGCTGGGTAGAGTAGTCTTGGTTGCAGGTTTTTCTCCTTCATCACTTTAATTATGTCCTGCCACTCCCTTCTGGCTTGTAGAGTTTCTGCTGAGAGATCAGCTGTTATCCTGATGGGGATTCCCTTGTGTGTTACTTGTTGTTTTTGCCTTGCTGCTTTTAATATGATTTCTTTGTGTTTAATTTTTGACAGTTTGATTAATATGTGTCTTGGCGTATTTCTCCTTGGATTTATTCTGTATGGGACTCTCTGTGCCTCCTGGACTTGATTAACTATTTCCTTTCCCCTATTAGCGAAGTTTTCAACTATAATCTCTTCAAATATTTTCTCAGTCCCTTTCTTTTTCTCTTCTTCTTCTGGAACCCCTATAATTCGAATGTTGGTGTGTTTAATGTTGTCCCAGAGGTCTCTGAGACTGTCCTCTGTTCTTTTCATTCTTTTTTCTTTATTTTGCTCTGCAGCAGTTATTTCCACTATTTTATCTTCCACTTCACTTATCCGTTCTTCTGCCTCAGTTATTCTGCTATTGATCCCATCTAGAGTATTTTTTATTTCATTTATTGTGTTTTTAATCGATGCTTGATTCATCTTTAGTTCTTCTAGGTCCTTGTTAACTGTTTCTTGCATTTTGTCTATTCTATTTCCAAGATTTTGGATCTGGGAAATAGAATCTTGGATCATCTTTACCATCATTATTCTGAATTCTTTTTCAGGTAGACTGCCTATTACCTCTTCATTTGTTAGGTCTGGTGGGTTTTTATCTTGCTCCTTCTCCTGCTGTGTGTTTTTCTGTCTTCTCATTTTGCTTATGTTACTGTGTTTGGGGTCTCCTTTTTGCAGGCTGCAGGTTCGTAGTTCCCGTTGTTTTTGGTGTCTGTCCCCAGTGGCTAAGGTTGGTTTAGTGGGTTTTGTAGGCTTCCTGGTGGAGGGGACTAGTGCCTGTGTTCTGGTGGATGAGGCTGGATCTTGTCTTTCTGGTGGGCAGGTCCACGTCTGGTGGTGTGTTTTGGGGTGTCTGCGGACTTTTTATGATTTTAGGCCACCTCTCTGCTAATGGGTGGCGTTGTGTTCCTGTCTTGCTAGTTGTTTGGCATAGGGTGTCCAGCACTGTAGCTTGCTGGTCGTTGAGTGAAGCTGGGTGCTGGTGTTGAGATGGAGATCTCTGGAAGATTTTCGCCGTTTGATATTATGTGGAGCTGGGAGGTCTCTTGTGCACCACTGTCCTGAGTTTGGCTCTCCCACCTCAGAGGCACAGCACTGACTCCTGGCTCCTCAATTTGGGATGATTTGTTGTCTATTCATGTATTGCACAGATGCAGGGTACATCAAGTTGATTATGGAGCTTTAGTCCGCTGCTTCTGAGGCTGCTGGGAGAGGTTTCCCTTTCTCTTCTTTGTTCTCACAGCTCCTGGGTCTCAGCTTTGGATTTGGCCCCGCCTCTGCATGTAGGTCGCCGGAGGGCGTCTGTTCTTCGCTCAGACAGGACAGGGTTAAAGGAGCAGCCTCTTCGGGGACTCTGGCTCACTCAGGCCGGGCGGGAGGGAGGGGCACGGAGTGCGGGGCGAGCCTGCAGCGGCAGAGGTCGGCGTGACGTTGCACCAGCCCGAGGCGCGCCGTGCGTTCTCCCAGGGAAGCCCCCTGGATCCCGGGACCCCGGCAGTGGCGGGCTGCACAGGCTCCCGGAAGGGCGGTGTGGACAGTGACCTGCGCTCGCACACAGGCTTCTTGGCGGCGGCAGCAGCAGCCCCAGCGTCCCACGCCCGTCTCTGGGCTCCGCGCTTTCAGTCGTGACTCGCGCCTGTCCGTGGAGCCCCTTTAAGCAGCGCTCTTAATCCCCTCTCCTCGCGCACCAGGAAACCAAGAGGGAAGAAAAAGTCTCTTGCCTCTTCGGCAGCTCCAGAGTTTTCCCGGACTCCCTCCCGGCTAGCTGTGGCACATTAGCCCCCTTCAGGCTGAGTTCTCGCCGCCAGCCCCAGTCCTCTCCCTGCGCTCTGACCGAAGCCCGAGCCTCAGCTTCCAGCGCCGCCCGCCCCTGCGGGCGAGCAGACAAGCCTCTCGGGCTGGTGAGTGCCGCTCGGCACCGCTCCTCTGTGCGGGAATCTCTCCGCTTTGCCCTACCCAGGTATGTGGGGAGTTTCTTGCCTTTTGGGAGGTCTGGGGTCTTCTGCCAGCGTTCAGTAGGTGTTCTGTAGGAGTTGTTCCACGTGTAGCTGTATTTCTGGTTTATCCGTGGGGAGGAAGGTAATCTCCGCGTCTTACTCTTCCGCCATCTTACCCGGAAGTCTGTCTGCATTCATCTTTAATCTCCCACAAAAAGTGGAGCAAATGGAAGAGAAAGTAGACTCTCTTTTAGGTCCTGAAAGTTCCAGAAACAGAGGCATTGTGGGATTGGCCCATATCAGGCAACAGCATGATGCTAATGCTATCCTTTCCCTCTGCTTGGAAAAGGAACATTTAACTGTTTCTCCTTCATTCATAATTTTACCAGGATGTGCAGAAGTGTGTGTATTTTTTCATTAATCACATTTGGAACTCTGTGAGCACTTTTATCCACAAACCAAGTCTTTTGTCAAATGAGCAAAGTTTTCACTTATGTGAGTGATTAACTCCCTCCCATGTGTCCCAGCTACTCCATCTGGAACGCCTATTAGTCTTGTTTAGGTCTCTCAGATCTGACCTCCAAATCTTTCGGTTTTTCTTCCTTATGATTTCTATTTCTGTATTATTCTTTCTTTTTTGAGAGCAGTTTTTTCACTTTGTGCTTCAACTTCCCAGCTACTAATTCAGTTGTCAGCAGTGACCGCTGTCTTCTGTTTTCTATTCAGTGGGGTGGGGTTTGGGAGGGGGGGATAGGCACCACATCAAACATTTTCTTTAATCTCCAAATTAAGATATGAACAAAACCATACTATTCAAATTCAGGGAGGCCCTTTGCCTGTAACGCATTAGTGTGTGTGTGCACGCATGTGTGTGCATGCGTGTATTTAACATGTATACACAGGGATTTCTATTTACATGTGACATTTATGAAAGATTAGGTAAGTGAGCATCCCCTCCCTTTTTCTGGTTTTCTTTTTTTTTTTTCTGGCTTTATTGAGACATAATTGACATGGGACACTGTAAGTTTAAGGTGTACAAGGTGATGGTTTGATACATGTATATATTGCAAAATGATCACCATTAACTACCACACCTCCTACCTGTCATATAATTACCGTTTCTTTTTTGTGGTGAGAATACTGAAGATCTACTCTCTTAGCGATGTCCAGGTATATAGTACAGAGTTATTAGCTATAATCACCACTAGGGCATCTTCCCCTTTTGCCAGTTTTAGGACATACCCTTCAAAACTAACTACAGCCTCTGAAAAATGCCTTTTACTATCGTTAACATGGATAATTAATGCCTTCATATAAAATATAAGCTCTTAAAAATGTATACATCTGGTAAGAACAAAACAAGTGTCTTCTCACATAAGTGATACTATATGTACTCGTCAAAAAAGGGAAAATTGTAACATTTTAATAGAAATGCAAGGATACAAAGCAGGTACAATGACCAAAATTATTATATATATGTTCCTTGGAGATTAATCCTGTGTAGGTTTCCTCACACCTGAGTCTCTGCCTGTAATTATATTTGCCTGAAAAAATGATCTGTTTACTTGTGGGGTTACTGAGAATGAAAAGAGAAGGTGTATGTGGGGTGAGTGACTAAAATAGTAGCAATTTCTTACTGAGGGCCTGTTCTCAAAATGTGAACCTGGGCCAGAGGCCGCAGCAACACCTGGGAACTTTTTAGACATGCAAAATCTTCAGCCTCCCCTCCCCCTCCCCAGACCTACCGAAATCAAAATCTCTGGAGGTGGGGTCCAGCAACTGGTGTCTTAACAAGTCTCCCAGGAGACTCTCCACAACTTGGAGAACCATTGCTCTAATCTTTAGTGTAATCAAATAAAGGTAGGGTTGCCGCTTGCAGACCAGGAAGCTGAGTACAATGGCTAGGCTTCTTGTACCCACTTCCTTCTCTACCCTCAATGCCCCAGAGCTCCTCCATGCTCAACAGACCTCTCCCACTTCATCCTTCCACACCGCTGGATAACCACGTAACCCGTTCTTGACACTGTTTAAAATCCACTTTTTAAAAATCACCCACTTAGACACGTTTTCTACCTCTCTAGTCTCAATGTTGGTCATCTGTTTTCATAAACATGTATGCCTTTATTGTAGATAACCAAATGTATTATTCATCACTAAGAATTTCATTTCCTCTGTGGTATATCCTTTATTTCGGGGTCCCCATCTCCCAGGCCGCGGACTGGTACCTGTCTGTGGCCTGTTAGGAACCGGGCCACACAGCAGGAGGTAAGCGGTGGGCAAGAGAGTGAAGCTTCATCTGCCGCCCCCCATTGCTCCCCATTACCACCTGAACCATCCAGCCATCAGGGAAAAACTGTCTTCCACAAAACCGGTCCCTGGTACCAAAAAAGTTGGGGACCGCTGTTTTATTTGAAACAGTAATTACTTTGCGTACGCTTTTTCCTACCGTTTTATTATGAAAACCTTCAAACATTAAAAAAAAAATTGGAAAAAGTTGTACAATGAGCTCCAGACACCCACCATCTAGATTCTACAATTTTTGACCCTTTATTTGCTTTATCACTAACCTATCTGTCTAACATTCCATCTTATCTTTTGATGCATTTATTAGTAGGTTGCAGATATCAGTACAGGTCACCCTTAAACACTTCAGTGTGAGTATTATTAGCTAGACATCAATGTTTGTTTATAGCTTGAAGGTAAAATTTCTAGGCAGTGAAATGCTTATACCTCAACTGTTCAGTTTGATGACTTTGGCAATCAGTCACCTTGTAGGTATGGGTGCTCCCACCCTCTGTGGTATCTGCCACGACCATCACTGTGGATTGGATATTATTTCCAAAGTTTTTTTTTTAAAGAATCTCCCTCAGGGAAAAAAAATGTTAGTCAAGAATAGTATGTGAATAGAAATAGGTATATTTATATTTTTCTATAATAATAAGAGAAAAATAAGCAAAATGTAAAAAGTGTCCCTAGCTCCAGCTAGCCAAGCAAATGGATTCTTGTGAAAATCTCCTTCCCTGTCCCCACTCCCCTGCCTCCCTGCTTCTAGGTGCTAACTTCTCAGCCACGCCTGCCCACGCTGCCTTCTCCCTTCCCAGCTCTGCATTTCCATGCCCTGCTCTTCTTTTCTCTTTTGGCCACGTGGCACAGATTGTGGGATCTCGGTTTCCCGACCAGGGATTGAACCCAGGCCACGGCCGTGAAAGCCCAGAATCCTAACCACTAGACCACCAGGGAACTCCCTACTTGAATTATTTCACCATGGCCACTTTTCTCCTTTACAAGAGCATCAAGTCCACAGCCCTTCCATTTTCTCCTATCAACCTTCTCTTTGCTTCAATTGCCTTTTTATCCACTTTAGATCTCATGACCCATCATTGCAACAGTGCTCTTGTGCTGGAAATTCCCCAGCCCCTCCGTCGTTTTCCATGTGGAAATTCCAGTGCATTTATGATCAGGACCAGTCCTGAACAAAAGGCCCTCCAAGGTGTGGCCCCATCCCCTCTCCCCGGGTGCACCAACCAGCGATGTTTCTTTCAACTCCTTGAATAGCTGTGCCCATCCCTCCCCAGGGCAGGCTGTTCCTTCTGCTTGGGACTTCCCCCCCCCCCCGCCCCCGCCGCCATGTTCCTTGTAAACCCCTCTTCCTGCAGATCTCAGCTCGATTTCCAGTTTTATAGGCAAGCACCCTCTGACCTCCCTGAGCAGGTCAAATCCCTCTGTTCTAGGCCCTCTTAACGCCACATAGCTCCCTTCCAGCTGGAGTTTTAGCTGAATTTTCCATCCGTGAGCTCTGGGAGGGCAGAAGCACAGCTCCTTGTCTCACTGCTGTGTCACCGTGCGCTCCGCCTTCGGGCTCTGGGTTACCTCTGGCTACACTTGGCTGACTCAACCAGACCACCCACCTGCTGCTGGTGGGACATGGCAGCTGACAGCCTTTGGTCAGACTGGCTCAGAAATTGGGTGTGCTGCACCTAAAGATTCAGGACAGCAGCTTCCAACGGACTGATGGGGCCAACAGAAGAAGGTAAGGCCCGGCCTCAGGCATGATCTCTGGTAGAGGGGAGATGCTCTGATTTAGGGGAGATGCTCCGATTTAGGAGAGCATGGATGCTCAGAGCTTGGCTGAGGTCTGGATCCCAGCTGTGGCTGGCAGTACATCTCCAGTGGGCTCTGTCCAAAACATCTGAGTTGTTAGAGTGGTCCGGAATAGGGCTGGAAAGCCAAGGCCCATCATTAATAGCAGCTGACAGTGGCCAGGATGCTGGAGGTGACCCTGAAGCAGTAATCGTTTATAACATCATCAGCCGTTGGCATCTTGGCGTGCAAATGTGTATTAGATCATCATTGAGATTAGAGGGGTTGGGGCAGGTGGAGGAAGGCTGAAGGTGTGTAGGTGAAGGGGAAGGGACGATGATTCGGGACAGAAGAGCCTTTGAAAGCAAAACTATAAGAAAGTGCACCATAGGTAAGAGCACGTGGACTAGCTCTTGGCAGCTGGGGAAAGAGGATGTGATGTGTCCCTCCATTCACTCACCAGGCAGAGAGAGGCGTGTGAGAAAAGGTTGAGAACAATTTGGCTTGCTTTAACCTTGCGTCTTATTCATTTTCCGGCCTCATTTTCTTCTGGCTCAGCTGGTCCAGAAAGAATTGTGTTTATCTTACATTGAGAGGCTGGATCCCTTGGGTTTCTACTTGCTTTGCGCAGCAGGAGAACCAAAAAAGAATGAATTCTGAACACTCTGAGAAAACAGATTTGTGGGAATACACTGGAGATGGTGTTCAAGAAGAGTTTATTCAAGTGAAACCGGAGCCTTTATAACCCTGCCAAGGCCAGTGGATCCCATGGCGCTTCCCCACAGATGGGCAACCACTCTCCCAGCCAAGAGGGGCCCATCCTCCCCTTCCAGTCTCCTCAGAAAGCCCGTGGCTCAATCAAGTCTTGCTACTCAAAAGCTCATTATTCAGCACCCTGGCTCCGGCCTCCACTCCACCACTCTCTGACCATTTCACTGCTCGCTAACATTGCTGCCAGAAGGTAGGCAGCAGGGGAAATTGAAGGAGCTGAACCACGAACCCACCATTGTCGCCACTGCTGAACAGACCTGGTGAATGATTGGGATGAAAGGGACGTGGAAACTCATGCCCCACGTGAAGGTTCAGGATATTCTGAGAATTTGGGGGGCTCTTCTTATTACTGTCATATGAAAACTTGACAGTTGACTATACATAGGTCAGAAGTAAGACAAGACTCAGACCAGACAGGCAAAAAGAAAATTTACTGTACACGATTGCTTTGAGAATTTGACTTTGGAGACTACAGAAGAAGGGAGGGCAGAGGAGTTTCAGGTCTGAGTCCTGGGAAGACCACCCTCTTCTAGAAAAAACTGCCCAGAGTCCCGTGATGCTAAAATGGCCAAATGATTTCTATCATGTGACCCTGACTCACCAGCACCCCAGCTGATGCATGGAGGAGAAGCCACCTCCTTCAGGGTCCGTCTGTTCATGGGTTTGTCGTCAACCTACAAAAAGCTCATCTTAGGGATTCTTGGGAATTTGAATTAATCATCCTGGAGAAACACATATTTTAGATCATAGAACTAAGGCCAAAGAAGCCTCACTGGGCCATGTTCCAGCAGAGATTACAAGGGAGTAGACAATCTGAAGAAAATGATGAGATGGAAAGTAGACCCATCAGTGTGTAACTGAGCTGCATTCATGGCAGCATGAAGATCTAGGAATCCCTAAGCTGGTGTCTCTGGAATTGTCTTATGAATCTGCATTTTTGTTTGTGCATATTTTCAAACAACGGTTATCTCTCAAACAACAGGACATCTAAATGTCATCCCTAGGTCACCCCTAGGATGACCTGTTTGGAATGATATAGTGGGGCTGTCTGCTCCCAGGGGAGCTAGAAGGAGCTGACCATTGCCCCTCCACACTCTGAAAGCCAAGGACTATTCAACTACCTACATTGTCCCTCCTTCACATGTTCTGTAGAAAACAATGACAGAGTGGGGTGGAGTTTGCCACTTGGCAAAGTTAGGACATAGGTGAATTTTGTCTTCTCCCTTCCATAATTTTCTTTTGTTATATTACATTTAATATTTTATTGAAGAATAATATACGTACAGAGTAAATCCTAAGTATACAACTCCACAAATTTTCACAAATTGAACTTACCAGCTTATCAAAGTAACCAAACCCAGGTCAAGAAATAGAACACCACTCCCCCGCATCGGCTGCCCCATGATGCCCACTTTCGGTCACTATCCTGTCCCCAGGCAAAGTCACCACTCTTCTGACATTTAGCAGTGTAATTAGTTTCACTGGAGCTTTTGTACTTTATAGCAATGAAATCATAAAGTAAGTACTTGTCGATGCCTGGATTCTTTCACTCAACGTTATGCTTTTGAGAGTCACCCATGTTGTTGCCTGTAATCGTAGATCTCTTTTGATATTACTACTATTTTTAGAGGTATTATTTTGATAATACTACTAGTATTTGATAATACTATCAGCTAGTAGTATTCTACTGTGTGAATATACCACAATTATCCATTCCACTGTTGATGAAACTTTGGGTTGTTTCAGTCTGGGGCTGTCACAGATAATATTGCCTTGATCATTTCTGTATTTAACTTTTGCTGAACATGTGTAAATTCTCTGTTGGGCATATACAATATAGTGGAATCTCTGGATAATAGAGTGTTCAAATGCTTAGTTTTCCTGGATACCACCAAAGAGTCTTCCAACGTGGTTGACCATGAGCTTTCTCTTTAATGCTCCCTTATTCCTACTTCACTCTTACATATTTGTCTAATCCTCACCCCCTTCCACCACCCCATCCCACACCCCTGAGCTCCAAGCTTGCCAAATGCCTCTGACTGCCCAGGGTTTGGCTACATAGATATACACACCCCCTGACATTGAACAATATCAAATATTCTGCACATTTTCCTTTGAAAAACAAATATTTTCTGAAAACCTACCTCTATTTCTCCATTTCCCAAGATGATTGGCTAATTGCCTCTATGATCAAGTCTGTCTTCAAACAAGGGCACTTAAAGACTCAATGGCACGTTATCTCTGTTCCTGCTGTGACTCCATGCCTAGAGTTCTGATCATTCTCTTTTGTGTCTGACCCAATCCAGTGTTGACTGAGGTCCATCAAATCTAGTGTGTCCAGTGTCCCAGGGCCACTGCCACTGCCCTATAAGAGCTAAGTTGCATTGTTCCGTCCAAACTGATTGCATCAACATGTAATGCTTCAGTGTCCCATCTGTTGTTCCTCCTTCCCCAGCACCCATCCTCTGAAGGTTCAGTGCCCACCAAGCAGTGTCAGTAGGGCTGAGTGGCTTCTTTGGGTGAGGCAGTGTCTTGAGATCTAGACAATGACAACTTTGACTAGTGGGCCTTCTGGTTCTCATCAAGGGCTCTGGCAATGCTGTACATGTCCTTGACATAGTTGGCTGCCTACACAAAAAGGAGAGCTCACCATCACCAGGGGAAATGTTTTGGGAAGGCAGATCTTTTATCATCCCTCAACTCCCGTCTCTAAGCTGCTTCATCTGTGCTTCAACAACATTTAGCAAGACTCTGAGTTCCCATGTTTTATTAATTCACTAAAGATCTAACAAGGCTGGGGCTAGTTCCAGAGTATTTTTGAGACATGATTGCAATGCTTTTTTTGTTTTTTGGGTTTTTTTTTTTTTTTTTGCTGTTAAGAGTGAGTAACCTAAGAGTGCCTAGTTTAGTTTATAGTAGTAGACACGAAACAGAAGTATGATTTTTTTTTTTTTTTTTTTTTTTTTTTGCGGTACGCGGGCCTCTCACTGTTGTGGCCTCTCCCGTTGCGGAGCACAGGCTCCGGACGCGCAGGCCCAGCGGCCATGGCTCACGGGCCCAGCCACTCCGCGGCATGTGGGATCTTCCTGGACCAGGGCACGAACCCGTGTCCCCTGCATCGGCAGGCGGACTCTCAACCACTGCGCCACCAGGGAAGCCCCCAGAAGTATGATTTTTATTAATAGTTATATTACTGATACATCCGTTATGCTTCTATGTACAGTTCAATTCAACAAATATTTATTGACCATGTATTATGTGTAAAGTGTTGCCAATAAGTTGCAGTTCCAGCCCTCAAGGGAGTTACAGAATTTAGTCTTTAGGAAAATGATTATCCTTGAGGAATAGGAACCATCAAGGATTTTACTAATAGTTAGTGTTCTAGGTTCAGCTTGCCCAGAAATTAACCCTGAGACAAAGATGTGAGGGCAAGCTGTCTGGGAGGTATTGTAGATGTTGTTGGTATCTGCCTTACCTTTTTACCTTGCATTCATCTGGGTAAACAGCCAACAGCTGAATAGTGGTGGGGTGGGGATGGGGAGGTGGCAAAAGTCAGTCCCTTGTAACTCAAGGTACGATAACCCTGTGGTGTCCGTCATGCTCTCCGGAGCACCCCATGGAATCTGGCTGAAGACAGACTCCTCCTAAAACCACACCCTTGCTCAGCCCCTTTCCCTCCCCTATCCTGCTTCACTATATACTTTCAGGTTTCTCCTAGGAGCAGTCCCTCAATAAAACACTTGTGTAACAACCCCTTTCTCACACTCTCCTTCTAGGGAAACTGAAGGTGGGAGGGAGTCCCAGGAAGCATCGGTAGGAGAAAGGTGAAATGATACAGGGAAGGAGGCCAAAACCTTCTGCAGTATCAACAGGTAACCATGTGGGCAACTGGGGTTCAATTTCTCTGGGTGGAGTTGCCAAATTTTGTAAATAAAAATACTTCATTAAATTTGAATGTCTGACAGACAACAAATAATTTTTTTTGGTTCAAGAATGTTGCATGCAATATTTAGGATAGACTTAACTGAAAAATTATTCGTTGCTTAACTGAAATTCAGTTTTAACTGGACATCCTGTATTTTGTCCAGTGACCCTTGTCTGCAGGCCCCCAGATGAGAAAACAATCTGGAGCACACCTTGTCCCATTCAAGGCATGAGGGAGCTGGGGCATTTATCCTCCAGCTCCCATCCGTCGTCACTGACAAAGTGATACTCTTGATGGCATTAACTCTTTGGTATTTCTGGCTTGGTCCAGACACAGGCTGAGAGAAAGCCATCAAGTAGAGAGTAGCAATCTTGCAGAAGAATGCTCTCAACAAGTATTGGGATGGTGAGTGCAATAGGAGATGGGCAGGAGACCAACAGTGTCTGCTGCATACAGCAGCTGAAATTAGAGGTTTTCTGAACTCCTGAGAACAAAGTTGAAAGAAAAGGCAGTTTGTCTTTCCCCATTTGTCTGGATGAGTTCAGATTATAACCATAGGATGTGAAGGAGAGAATTAGGTTGAAAGGAATTAACCATTACATTGAATTATGGCAGACTGAAGCAGGTGTATTTGTGCGTGTATGTGACAGGGAGAGAGGAAAGGCAGTGTTCACCAGTCCAGAAATGGCATAAGAAAATGAAGATTTCCTGACCTGTGATTTTCACCAAAAGTAATGGTGCAATTATAGGAAGTGTCTGGGTAGTGCTAAAATTCTGTTTGAAACTGGGGAACAAGTTCTCTTTCCATCTTATTTAGAATAATAAAGCTAAATGATTGTGTGTCCATCAAGGCCAATTAGATTTTCAAAATTCTCTTTACACCAATAAGTGTCAATTCTATGGGTATGTATTTTTATCAACAGTTCATTGAATTTCCTTATGCCATCTACTCCAACACATGGGGAATATATATTTTCTCTTGTTTTTACCATTCTTTGGGAATTGTTTAATCTCTAATCAAAGCCAGAGAAAATGAACTAGACATAATATCAGTGTTATTTCTTCATTTGTTGGGTAATTTTGTGTACTCTTCTGGTCTGAAGGGCCATGGCCTCACTCAGGAACAGTACGACTCATTTAGACAGTGGTAAAAAAGCTTTCCTTCCTTTCTGGGTTCTCCTGGCTCAAATTCCAGTTTTAAATTATTGGGAATAAATGTAATTTGGTCTTGTGATATATTCAGTTGCTCTAAGGAAAATGCATAAAATATTAATGAAGTGAAATGTCTTTTAGTGGTCTTTTAGGATAGAAGTTGAGTTCCATTGTTTCTAAATAACCTTAAGGACTTTTAGATTCTTTTTTTTTCTTTCTTTCTTGTCCTTAAAAGGACAAGGTGAGTATTCTATGTGATTAATTTTTAAAGGTAGGGTAATGGACCATAGCCCAACAATGGAGCATAGCCTATTCAAACTGGTCTGTGAGCCAGCTAGATTGCTGCCCCACTTGTTGTACCATTTCAGTCTTGAGAGGCAATGTGAACAGATAGTAACCAGGGCCATCGTGTACAGTGGTACAGGTTGTCTACAAAGACACCCAGTCAAGTAGTTGAATTGAAATCCAGCGATACTCCACTCACCAAGCCATGTGCTCCAGGGCAGGGCTATTTCTGTCGCAGAGGAAGGGACACTTTTTCTTAATAAACACAGAGGTGGATGGATGGACTAATGAAAATCTTAGCCATAGCCTTCCAAAAGCATGAATTCTTCTGATTTTGAAAACAAGTTATTTAGGCTTTCCTGGTGGGTTTTTCACTATTACCAATTCCACTACTGTGCTTCACCAAGATATGGCAGTTTATATATAATACCTAGGATCTCTGTGCATTGTTGCAGGGTCTTTCCCCTCAATGCCTCCAGAAAAATGCAAAGCAGCCCAGTTGTCCCACAGTGCAGGGAAAATGGCTGCCTGATCGCTGAGGTAGGTAGGTCTTAATTCTCACAGACAAATTGGAGTGAGGAATTTTCCAGGCCATGTAAGAACTGTCCATCACCACAGATTTCTTGACCCTCAGAGTTAGCAAAGCAGCCTCTGCAGCACAGCCCTTTAGGGGATCATTCTGTGGAGACAGGCTAGGATTGACTGGGGGAAACAATTCTAATCACCTTTTTGGCGAGTAACATAAATACAGGGTGTCCAGAAGGCTAGTGCCAATTTAAGCTTTAATTACATGGGAAGTGTAAATGCTATAAACCTACAACAAATAGCATCTGAAAGACTAATTATTAAAATTTTACAATAGTCATATGTTCCTATTAAATTCAACTTCCCCACCATCCTGTGCTATGTATCGCTCTAGTCAATTTTCGAACATTGTAAACTTTCATCAGCGGCTGTTCAGTCATCATCCGGTAACTGAGGCTTCATTTCATACATGATAGTTTTGACGTGACTCCCGCAAGAAACAGCCTAATGGGACTACATCAGGTGATGACACAGCTACCAGCCTGAAAAAGCGTCACCCAGAAAACGTGGCATAAAAATATTAAATTTAAAATGTACTGTTTAAAATTTGTGAAAGTAAATGTGTCAAGTAAATGTAAGCAATCAAACTTCCAAAGGATGATTTTTGTAGGTTGTAACATTGATACTTCTGAGGATGTTAAAGCTTACAACTGCATGAAGACTTTTGGGCCACCCTGTGAGGTCCTGCAGGAATGGCATAGAACTCTCACATATGATCTTATTTAATCTGCACAGCACATCATGAGGGCAGCTTACTGTCCCCACTTTACAATCCAGTAAACTGAGTCTTTAGATCCGTGATGTCAACGTGGTAGCCACCCGCCCTATGTGGCTACTGAACACTGGGGATGTAGTGAGTTGGAATTGAGATCTGCTATAAATCCAAAACACACCCAAGATTTTGAAGACTTGGTAAGAAAAATAATGTAAAGTAAGTATCTCATTAATACTTTTTAAAAACATTAACCACATATTGAAATAAAAAGACTTTGGAATTGGGTTAGATAAAAAATTTTTAAATTACTTCCATCGGTTTCTTTATACTTTTCAACGTAGATACTAGAAAATTAAAAATTACATCTGTGGTTCACATTATTTCTCTTGGACAGTGCTGCTCTAGACCAATGCATCAACACTGACCACCAACGAATATAAATCTACTCTATGTCCTGCTCCACAGTAAGGAATTAACTGGTTTGATGTGTTGTCCTTTTGGGGAGATTTGAAATTTCTAGGAGGCTTTTAGAGACTACAAAGTTTAACCAAAGGAATGTGTTTCTGATGATGGAAATTGGGGGCCATTTTGGGTGTGCAGTAACTTATTCCACTGAAAGACAAAGTCAGCCCAGAATCAGGGTTGAGAGGCCATCAGAAAGATCACCTTGCATCTAAGCTCTTAGGACCAGTGGCCACCGGAATCTTCCATTCCTCTGTTGGCCTGGAAAGTGACACCAGTGCATCTGCAAAGCCAACAATGGTGATTAGCCATGTCAGATGAGAAACTGTTGCCAGCCTCCTTTGCTAAGGCAGGAGAGTACAGCAGGGTTAGTTTGTAAGCTCATTTCTTCAGCTCAATCATGCTTCCTTAACTGTATTTTAGAACAGCTATCAAATACCAAAAGATCCCACATAGGATCCTACCTGAGTGAAAAGATTTTGTTTCATCTAAGAACAGCGTTTAAATATGCCCTGTGCTTATATCCAGAAAAGATGAAAACTCTAATTAGAAAAGATACATCCACCCCATGTTCATAGCAGCACTATTTACAATAGCCAAGACATGGAAGCAACTTAAGTGTCCAGTGACAGAGGAATCGATAAAGAAGATGTGGGGTGTATATATATACAATGGAATATTACTCAGCCATAAAAAAGAATGAAATAATGCCAATTGCAGTAACATGGATGGACCTGGAGATTTCCGACTAAGTGAAGTAAGTCAGACAGAAAAAGACAAATATCCTATGATATCACTTATATGTGGAATCTAAAAAAACGATACAAATGAACTTATTTACAAAACAGAAACAGACTCACAGACATAGAAACAAACTTACTGTTACCAAAAGGGAAGGGGGGCAGTAAATTAGGAGTCTGGGATTAACAGATGTACACTACTCTATATAAAATAGATGAACAAAAAGGACCTACTGTATAGTGCAGGGAACTATATTCAGTATCTTGTAATGACTTATAATGGAAAATAATCTGAAAAAGAATATATATATTACTGAATCACTTTGCTGTATACCTGAAACTAACACAGCATTGTGAAACAACTATACTTCAATAAGTAAATAAGTAATAAATAAGTAAATCTGCCCTGTACCTTGCACTTCTTCCTCAGCAACTACCTGAAGGATCTGGACAACCAAGGAGACACGTACCTGAGCCTTGAGCCTCCACTTCATCATCAGTAAAGTGGAAAATAACATCATTCACCTCACAGGATTATTGTGTGATTTAAATAAGACAACAGTTATGAAAGCAGCTGCCTTTAGGTATATCAGTTAGCCTTTGCTGCATAACAAATGACTCCAAAGCTTAGTAACTTAAGTAAAAAAAATTTTTCTCAAAATTCCATGGTTAGCCTCACAGTTTTCCTGCCCTGAGCTGGTCTCGCTTGGGCAGCTGCATTCAGCTTCAGGGTTCGCAGGGTCTCTCTCTCCATGTGGCCCCTCCTTCTCCAGTGGGTTAGACTAGGTTTCCTCATATGGTGGGGGCAGCTTTCCCAGAGGGAAAGCCCCAGTGCACAAGCACTTATCAAGCCTCTCCTTCAGTCACATTTGCTGATGTCCCATTGGTGAAGGCAAGTCACACAGCCAACTCTAGACTCTCATGAGTGAGGAGTGTGGAGGAGGCATGTGTCATTGGGGGCCACTGATTACACAATTAAACAGTTCCAGGCTACCATTTATTGAGTCCTTACTATGTGCCAGACACTGGGCTAAGCATTTCACATATCTGATGTCATTTAACTTATTGACAAACTGGGGAGTTTGGGTGCCTTTGGCTACAGTTTACAGATATGAAACTGAGGAGAAGTGAGATTGAGCAACAAGCCCTGGAATCCACAAATAGGAAATCACAGAGCCATACATTGTCCTGGATCCCTCTAAAGTTTGTGTTCTGAAACCACTAATTATACCTCTCACTAAATATTAGGGCAAAGAAGGGAAAAGGAAAGGAAAGGGAAAGATTCTACTCTCTGCGGTGCCTTGAATTACTCTCAAGAACAACCTCCGGCCAATATTTTAGAGGTCTAAAGAAACAAAACATACAGTTAAAGGAACTAGGCAGCTCAGCTTGGAGCAATTCCTTGCTGTCAAGGGTAGGCCCCTTAGCACGAGAAGCCAAAGGACAGCAGGCAGACAAGCCTGGAGTGACCACTATTACACACATCACTACAGCCCTGAAGTTGTTGGAAGCTGATAAAAACTAAGAAACCCATTGAGGACTTCCCTGGTGGCGCAGTGGTTAAGAATCTGCCTTCCAATGTAGGTGACATGGGTTCGAGCCCTGGTCCGGGAAGATCCAACATGCCATGGAGCAACTAAGCCCGTGAGCCACAACTACTGAACCCGCGTGCCACAACTACTGAAGCCCACGTGCCTAGAGCTCATGCTCCGCAACAAGAGAAGCCACCACGATGGGAAGCCCGCGCACCGTAATGAAGAGTAGCCCCCGCTTGCCGCAACTAGAGAAAGCACGCAGCAAAGAAGACCCAACACAGCCATAAATAAATAAATAAATTTTATAAAAAGAAAAAAAGAAACCCATTGAGATTTTAGTCCTATTTGATTTCCCTTTTTGTCCAATTCCACATTTATTTTTAAACCCTGCATACGAGGAAGCAAAGATATTAGACAAATTACATATTCCAACCAGCAGATAAAGTCAACGAAAGCCATCACAGACAAGCTCCAGCAGAATGGGACTGCCGTTATCTTTCTTAGAAAATGGGATCTGGCTTGGAAAGTGAGCGTCTCCATAGAGAAGTAAAAACCCTCTCCTTAGATAAAAATCTCATTAATAATTCTTTTCTCAAACAAGAGGAGAAGAAGAAAAGATTTGTTGAGATGGAGACTGCAGAAGCAGATAGCAGTGGTCCCCCAGTGCAGCCTGGAGGAGCTGGAGGAAGGCGCTAAAGGTTACATGAATGAGGATCATTAATATTCATGGCAGCATCTGGTGATACGTTGCCAAGAGACAGTAATGAGAACAGAGCATCTTCCAGGTCTAATGGCACTGTGGCTGCCGCATCAATCCCGATGTCCCCAGAAATGAGATCTCTATCATTTGCAAACAGGGAAGCGTTGGTGGCTTGGCTCTCATTCCGGAAGGTCACTAAAAGATATGCAGATGAACTACCCCTATTTCTTGGGCTGACACCCACCAGGTTCCCCCCACAGCTTCTCCTTTTCAGAGACACTGTCTGACATGGCAACTCTACAGACACAGAGGGAACTGGGAATCTGCCCTTGATCCTCAGCACACTTTGTGAAATTCTGACTTCTTGGTTTTCCCTCCAAATATCTGCTATACACACTTTTTTGTAGGCATTTAGCCTTATCAACCTTGCGTTCTCAAAACTTGCGTGGTCTTAGCTTCCCCAACTGTTAAGTTCCTGAACTTCAGCAACCAAAACACATAGTCATAACCCCTTAGCCCTGTGCCTCATTTGGTTTCTCCCAGGAGCAGACCCTGGGACAGAGATTTGACTTAAAATGTTTGTTTCTTTCCATGGTTAATGGGATTCTAATTTTTATATGTGCATGAGAGCCTTCACAAGAGAATGAAGACCTGAAGAACTGAACAGAACAGGCAGCTTTTAAATCTTTTAGACAAAGAAACAATACATTTGTGAAGAATTGATAAGATACAGGGGTTTGGGCTGGGGTTAGTAAATGGTGAAGAAGCAACTAGGTAAGTTTAACAACATTTGTTTGCAAATTCCGCTGTTGCCATCTCTGGGCTGATAAGAGTCTATCTCCAGTAAAAGGAGAATTGATTTCCTGCTTTTAGGCAGAAAGGAGGAGATTTTTCTGCATTTACTGTTTCTTAATTGCTTTCAGGTGAAAATAATTTTTATACCAAAGAGGCATATTTGGGGGTGACATATTTTGATTTCCTTCAAACTTGGTCCCGCAATGAGAACAGGATCCAAAGTGAGCCATTCATTAATTCTGGGACTCCTCTTGGACCACTTGGAAAAGAGAAACCATCTTCCCTATGGTATTGCTAGCTGTAGAAAGGATGTAAGCTTGGGACTTCCTGGTGGCACAGTGGTTAAGAATCCGCCTGCCAATGCAGGGGACACGGGTTTGAGCCCTGGTCTGGGAAGATCCCACATGCCACGGAGGCACTAAGCCCGTGCACCACAACTACTGAGCCTGTGTGCCACAACTACTGAAGCCCACATACCTAGAGCCCGTGCTCCGCAACAAGAGAAGCCACCACAATGAGAAGCCCATGCACTGCAACGAAGAGTAGCCCCTGCTCGCTGCAACTAGAGAAAGCCTGCTCACAGCAACGAAGATCCAATGCAGCCAAAAAAATAATTAAGTAATTAAAAAAAAAAAGAAAAAGAAAGGGTGTAAGCTTGAAGACGAGGTAGCCGACTTGAGAATTATGTCATAGAGGAGGGGGGGAAATGGGCCATGAGGAAAGGGAGAGATGAGCCATGATGATGTTATTTGAGTTCCTGAATCCAACCATGCCTGCCATCTGACTTTTCTGTTACTTGAGTCAACAAATAGAAGCCTCTTGGAGTAGGAGGACTCTCATTTATAAATTCAAGAATTCTAATTCAGGGCTTCCCTGGTGGCACAGTGGTTAAGAATCCGCCTGCCAATGCAGGGGACACAGGTTCGAGCCCTGGTCCGGACGAAGCAACTAAGCCCGTGTGCCACAACTACTGAGCCTGTGCTCTAGAGCCTGTGAGCCACAACTACTGAAGCCCATGAGCCACAACTACTGAGCCCGTGAGCCACAACTACTGAAGCCTGCACGCCTAGAGCCCGTGCTCCGCAACAAGAGAAGCCACCGCAATGAGAAGCCTGCGCACCACCACAAAGAGTAGTCCCCACTCACCACAACTAGAGAAAGCCCGAGCGCAGCAACAAAGACCCAACATGGCCAAAAATAAATGAATAAAATAAATAAATTTAAAAAAAAAAGAATTCTAATGCAGTCAACCAGTTCTGTCAGCTTTAAGCTCAGATTTTATCCCTGTCACATTGTTATTCATCCTTTCTGCCTCTCCCACCAAATCCCAGCCCCTGTCTCCACACTTCCTTCCTACCACCTTCCTACCTGATAATGGTGCTCGGTCTAGACCAGCGGTTCTCAAATGTCCCTGTGTAGCAGGACCTAGAGAGCTTTTAAAAACAGATTTCTGGGATCTGTCCCCAGAGTTTCTGATCCAGTAGTTCTGAGGTAGAGGCCAAGAATTTGTAATTCTAAAAATTTCCCAGGTGATGAGAACCATTGTTCTAGAAATGCTGGTTTCTTGATATGGCTCAACATATAAAGGACTGTCCCAGTCCAGGGCCTTCTTATGGATGTTCTTTCTGCCAGGAAGATGCTTTCCCTGGATATTTCATGCAATTGAGTGCTGATAAATACTTAATGACTGACTATCTGAAAAAAAAAAAGTCCTGATTCATAGCATTTGCTGATTTCTGGTATGCAAATCCTCCCACTGTGGCTGATTTTAAGCTACCAATGTGAGGTCACTGAAGAGATGTGCCCCATCTGTTCTCAGGAGCCAGTGTGAGCTGGGTCAGTGCACCAGTGTTCAGGTGACACCATCGTGTCTCTGCTCAACATCACCTCCTCCAAGAGGGCTTCCCTGATAACAGGATAAAATAGCACAACCATCTCCCAGTCATTCTCTCTTCTCATACTTTAGTTTATTTCATTTATTTCCACCCATGATGCAAAGATAATTTACCTGGAGGGGGATGAAGATGAAAGATCAAATTAACCAAAGTCCATATGGTAATGTAGGTAGGACATTTTAGTGTTTGTGGGCAAGTCAAGATGATTTACTTAGACTCCCAGTGGTGAATAAGTGTCTAAGAAGCTGCTTTAACCACCGTCTCAGAATTCTTTCTGGTTCCCTACAGTCTGTCCTGGAGATCTCTCTTTGGATGGGTGTATGTCAAGTCCCAGAAAGAGAATTTTTAGAAACCAGAGTTGAGAAATTAAGATTACTTGCATTTTCTTTACTTCCCAGACTGTTAAGAGCAGACACCACAATAACTTAAAATTTGAAAAGTCTTGAACTCTGGAAATCTTAACCCTTCCTTCCTCCACAAAGCCCTGAAAGTAAAACTCTGGTTCATTCTCCCGATCCTCCATCTGTTATCCTGACATTCAATTACCACTAAAGGGAAATTGGCGGGGGGGGCAAATTGATGTCCTCCAGGAGGCCAGAGCTCTGCAGAGCTTCCCTCAGCCCAGTGAAGTCATCAGTCTTTGAGTCTGCGCAGCCCACGGTGAAGACGGGGGAACTGAGAGTCTGAAGCTGGGGCAGCAGGACTACAAAGGGGATATGGCTGGGGGGGGGGGGGCGGATTAGGAAACCTCCCCACCAGGAGCTAACTCGGTTATTATTATTATTTTTTAAAGGGCTTCAAATGCTTGGCCTTTTTATTTATTTATTATTTATTTATTTATGGCTGTGTTGGGTCTTCGTTTCTGTGCGAGGGCTTTCTCTAGTTGTGGCGAGCGGGGGCCCCTCTTCATCGCGGTCTGCGGGCCTCTCACTATCGTGGCCTCTCTTGTTGCGGAGCACAGGCTCCAGACGCGCAGGCTCAGTAGTTGTGGCTCACGGGCCTAGTTGCTCCGCGGCATGTGGGATCTTCCCAGACCAGGGCTCGAACCCGTGTCTGGCAGATTTTCAACCACTGTGCCACCAGGGAAGCCCAGCTAACTCGGTTTTGATACATGTCAGCTTGCAGAGCCCTGTCCCAAGGTGCAGTGATGACCAAGCAACAGAGGAAGAGAGGGGAGCAAGCTGGCTTCGTGGGTTGGCAGGCTGGCTGCCCTAGCAAGACCTCCCAAGCTGTCTGCCCTTGACGTGGACAACATGCGCTTGTGGTCCAGTCCTCATCTGTGGACATCCAGGATTGACTTGTTTATTTTTCACTCTGATCACAAACCCAACCCATCAAAGATTAGAATGTGTGCCAGAATGATGCAGTTTATTAATTTGCTGTAGAGACGTTGCCTTTTCAGTATTCAGAGCATACAAGTTAACCATCCAAGGTGTCTCTTTCCCAGGATTAAGGTAGTTGGAAAGCTAACGCGATCATTAGAAGGCTGCCTGTAGGTTTTATGAGAAGGCAGAGTGTCAGAGCAAAGGGATATGGGAGGTCTTGTGTGATCATTTATCCTGCACATGGCAGAATCTAGCAGATTTACTCTGTGACAAAAGGACAAAACTGGGACCAGGTAAGGCAGGCACCCTGTCCTTCATGTGGGTGGAAACTGGAAACATTTCAGCTCTCTCATTTTCCATTGCATTATTATCAGCCCCAAACAGCCCCTGGGCATGGACTTGCTACAGTCTCCAAGAATGTAGTTTATCTCGAATTAATTAAGTGTTAAGTGATATATTCTTGATGAGATTCTAGGTGACAGCCTTGAGCCCTTTCAGTAATTCGAGAAACATTTCAGCTTCTTCATCCAAAAACATTGTTCTGAATGTCCAGTGACCTTTGCTGGATGTGTCCCCAAATTCTAGACTAAACTTTGTTTGGGTCATGAAGGTTCCTGGGTGCTGGGTTCCAGACCCAGGTGTTGGTTCTTTATCTAATTCCTTCTTTTCCCTCTCTTTCTTCCTTGAAGCAAGATTCCTGAATCTATTCCTGTATTTACCTTCCTCTGATGACATTGTCTCTGGCCCCAGGGAGTCGGAAGGAGGGGAATCTCCTTGACAGTGATTTAAGTAGTCCTGGCTAATAAAATGTGTGACTTAAGTAATCCTGGCTAATAAAATGTGTGATTTAAGTAATCCTGGCTAATAAAATGTGAGGTCTAAGAGAAGTCATTTGGGAAGGATTCCTAGACAGAGGGAAATAGCCTCATTTCTTTCCATTGAACAGTTAACTGCAAATAAGGCGTGGCGCTGGGGAGCCATTTGGGAACCAAAAATGAAAACCTGAAGATCTGAAAGAGGGTGGAATCTGATCCTTGATGACCTCGTGGAACCGCTGAATTAGTCAACTTTGGTGCCACTCTCTGGCAACACTCCTTGTGAAAGGTAAAGATACCCTCACTGCTCAAGTCTTTGTTTTTTTGTTTTTTTTTTTTTTTGCGGTACGCGGGCCTCTCACTGCTGTGGCCTCTCCCGCTGCGGAGCACAGGCTCCGGACACGCAGGCTCAGCAGCCATGGCTCACGGGCCCAGCCGCCTCGCAGCATGTGGGATCTTCCCGGACCGGGGCACAAACCCACGTCCCCTGCATCGGCAGGCGGACTCTCAATCACTGCGCCACCAGGGAAGCCCTGCTCAAGGCATTTTGTATTGAGATTTTGTGTTTCTTGCAGCTAGAAGCTCCCTCACTGGTACATGTGGTTACTGGGTTCTACCACTACAGTCAGTTGTTCTATGTGTCTAGGTCACTGTGGACAGATCACTTAATTGTTCTAGACTCCCATTGCTTCATCTTCAAAGTTGGCAAGTTGAAGGAAAGTCTTTCTTCCTTTCCTTTTAACCTTGACATTTGGAGTTTCTGATTTCTCTTCTGTGGAATACAATGAAGAAGTCCCTAATTCATCTCTGCATTTCATCTCCTGGACTCTCAAGGTGGATGAGCTTTCCCCTCTGATCCTTCATTCCAAGGTTTGAACCAGATGTTCTATGTGTCAGGATTACCTGCTATCTAATTCATTTCTCTTGGATCGTCTTAGAACCTGAAGGGGATCAGAAGATGCCACCCCCAAATATGCCACTTTGGCATAAGGGTTATTGTGAGCTGAAGGCAATTGATGTGGTTAAAGTTCTCCACCCACTCCTTATCTGCCAAAAAGCAGGGCATTAATTTTTCTTTGAGGAAGTTGTCCCCCTGTACCAGGACAAAGAGACTGACTCTTATCTCTGGAGATGGGGTGGAGGAGTGGTCACATTGAGATGAATCTGCATAAACAGACTTTACTAAAATAACACTTCTCTTCCAATACATTTCCTTATATATTTCCTAGTCATTTTCCCACAGTTTATCACCCCTAAGAGCCCAAACCCTCTTTCCTTTTCCTAGTTGCTTCTCCACAGTTTATTACCCTGTGTTTAAATGGTATATAAGCAGCCCCACCCCCGGTTTAACTTCTTCTGTGAGTTTTTACTTCTTTTCTCTGAATCTTCCATGCACGTAAAAAAGATTAACATTATTTTTTTAAAAATAAATTTGGGCTTCCCTGGTGGCGCAGTGGTTGCGAGTCCGCCTGCCGATGCAGGGGATGTGGGTTCGTGCCCCGGTCTGGGAAGATCCCACATGCCGCGGAGCGGCTGGGCCCGTGAGCCATGGCCGCTGAGCCTGCGCATCCGGAGCCTGTGCTCCGCAACGGGAGAGGCCACAGCAGTGAGAAGCCCGCGTACCGCAAAAAAAAAAAAAAAAAAAAAAAAAAAAAAAAAAAAAATTTATTTCTTTATTTATTTTTGGCTGCGTTGGGTCTTCATTACTGTGCCCGGGCTTTCTCTAGTTGTGACGAGCGGGGGCTACTCTTCGTTGCGTTGCATGGGCTTCTCATTGCAGTGCCTTCTCTTGTTGCAGAGCACGGGCTCTAGGCGTGAGGGCTTCAGTAGTTGTGGCATGTGGGCTCAGTAGTTGTGGCATGTGGTCCCAGTAGTTGTTGCTCATGGGCTCTAGAGTGCAGGCTCAGTAGTTTTGGCTCACGGGCTTTGTTGTTCTGTGGCATGTGGGATCTTCCTGGACCAGGGCTTGAACCCATGTCCCCTGCATTGACAGGCAGATTCTTAACCACTGTGCCACCAGCGAAGCCCCTCATTTTTAAAATTGTATGTTTTCTTTGTTAATCTGTCTTCTGTCGGTTTAATTGCAGGCTTCCGTTACTAACCCTAAGAGGGTAGAGGAAAGTTTTCCTTCCTCCCAGACAAACTCCAACAGCTCCTAAGTTTTCTCAAAAGATAAAAACAGGACTTAATGACTCTACGACACCTTCCAATCTAATGTTCCACAGATTAAAAAAAAATCATGGTAGGATTACTTTTCAGTGATAACCTCTATTAAAATGTTCTTCTGGAGCAATATATTTATTTATATTTACAAACATTCCAACAATTATTCCGCAACTTCTCCCAGCCCAGCTAGACCTGTGGCTTTGGAGGATAAAAGGTCTCCTCAGACTTTAGCCTTCCACTCAGTTGTTCTAGCCACAGAAATACACTTTCTTTAGGAAGTTGAAACCAGCGTGGAATATTATGGTTAGGTCATGACAGAGGAAATGGGGACTGGAAGAAGAGATATTAAAGGTGGGAAGTATGTCCACCCAGGAATGAATGAAAGAATAAATTGACGAGGGAGTGTTTCAGGAAGGTACTGTAATTCTCTAGCCCGTAGCCATTTTGACAAACATTGGAGCAAGACCAATGCCCCCAAACACACACACACACACACACACACACACACACTCATACACTACCAGCAAATACTAATGGAGTATTTCTGGTTCTTAAGCACACCAGCCACTTTGCCAAGAAGCTGGTGGGCTGAACTATCCTGCCAACTCACAGAGAAAAAGCTAGCCATCTTAAGACTTGTATTTCCCACACAGCCACAAAGGTAGATATCTGGTTCTCACATAAGAAAAAAAAAAAAAGCTCTATTGAATTCTCTGAATTCGGACTTCTCTGAATTAGGATGATAATTGCTTGAGAATTAACAATACCTCCAAAAATTACAGATTTGACATCAGATAATATTTTGATATCTAATTCATTTTGTCATGAATTCCAGCTCCTTTTTTATTTGGAAAGTTATATATCATGCAAGATTTATGCTCCTGCTGGCTATCTTTCAGTTTTTCAGAACACTTGGGTTTTTGAGTACCAAACAGGTGTAGTATTGAGAGAAAGAAAGCTTAAAAATAAATCAACAGGAAATAACATAATGCAGTTAGACTAGTAGCTTTTGCAGCCAGTTTATATAACATCTGCAATTAAGCTAGCGTTCTATGAACCATTAAAAGGGGAATAATAATCACGAGTCTCTTGAAAGAATATGTTCACAGTCTGATTATCTACGGGTCTGTTCTGTACGGAATATTTTCTGCTTCTCTGCTCCATGCTGATGAGTTTCATGCAGGGCAAATATTGACAATGGATTCTTGTTATTCAATCTACATAAAGTAACACAGAGAAGAGTAATTTGCAAGCTACTGATACTGATTTTAGATACTCAGTTCAGTGAGAAGATGGCAGTAGGGCCACAATTGATTTAATAGGTTTGTGAGAACCCCTGACACTGAAACACCACAATACTACAACTCAGACTGCTGTCATTATATTTCCCTCAACAAGGCCATCAAAATGTGGGTTTTCAAGGAAGTCTCGGATGGGCATCTGAAGTGTAGGAGATTGAATTATTGGTCAGCCTGGGCTTGCCTGGTAAACACAATATGAGAAGAACACTTATGGAGTGTGATACAGGTTGGGGCCCCAACAGAAGCCAACCCCCAGGTGTAAGTATTCGTTTGGAAGGTGATCCCAGGAAGCCTCCGTAGGGGAGGGGAGGAGCGAGACAAGGAAAGGAAGGAAGCTGCGTTAGTTTGGGTCCTCCAAGAAAGACAGGATTAGACGTGCAAGAGATATATGGGGAAACCACCTGTGAGGTTAAAAATGCAGATGGAGGGGCTTCCCTGGTGGCGCAGTGGTTGAGAGTCCGCCTGCCAATGCGGGGGACGCGGGTTCGTGCCCCGGTCCGGGAGGATCCCACATGCCGCAGAGCGGCTGGGCCCGTGAGCCATGGCTGCTGAGCCTGCGCGTCCGGAGCCTGTGCTCCGCAACGGGAAAGGCCACAGCAGTGAGAGGCCCGCGTACCGCAAAAAAAAAAAAAAAAAAAAAAATGCAGATGGAGCAACACTATTTACAATAGCCAAGATGGGGAAGCCACCTAGGTGTCCATCAACAGATGAATGGATAAAGAACATGTGGCATATACATACAATGAAATATTACTCAGCCATAAAAAAGAATGAAATATTGCCATTTGCAGCAACATGGATGGACCTAGAGATTATCATACTGAAGTGAGTCATTACTTACATACTGAATGAAGTAAGACAAAGACCAATGTCCTATGATATCACTTATATGTGGAATCTAAAAACTGATACAAATGAACTTGCAAAACAGAAACAGAGTCACACACATAGAAACAAATTTATGGTTACCAAAGGGAGGGGGGAGGGATAATTAGGAGTCCGGGATTAACAGATACACACTATTATACATAAAATAGATAAACAATAAGGTCCTACTGTATAGCACAAGGACCTATATTCAACATCTTGTAATAACATATAATGGAAAAGAATCTGAAAAAGAATATACAGATATAGAGACAGAGAGAGTAACTGAATCACTTTGCTGGTCACCTGAAACTGACACAACATTGTAAATCAACATTACTTCAATTAAGAAAAAAATGCAGATGGAGCTGCAGGTATCACCCCTGTAGAGCAGAAGGAAGGAAGAAGTGTTGGATGGGAAAGTCTGAGACTGCGGTGAGTTCTAAGGACATTTTGGCAAAGCTAGTGGCAAGTCCCTGAGCCACAGTCAGCTGTCAGAGGAGCCCGGTGTCTCCCAAGACTGGGCCTGCCTCAGTTTCCTTGCTGTGCTGAGACCCTGGCAGCACACAGCCCATGGGAAGCATAGACATGGAGCCAACACAGTGATGGATTTCAGAGCGCATTAGTGGGACGTGGGTCTTCCACACTGTCTGTGGTCAGAGATCTAAGAGGTGCATTTTCATGGATAACACAGAAGTCAGTTCAGAGTGGGAGGGTGGGGAAAATTGAGCTTAAAACTACTGGTGAACTCTAGGAGGCTGTGTAGACCACACATCAGAGATGTCACATCTAAGGGGTGAGAAAGCTGTGGTATGTATTGGCTCTGGGTTATTCCCTAGGCATGAACTCCCCAGCGCTTCCCACCCTGCCCTGCACAGAGGCCCAGCCTGCTCCTGAAGGGCTCACAGAAAGCCCTCAGGAAGAGTCCAACATGCTCATAGTCGGAATTAGGAAGCTGCCACTCATACAAAGCGAAGGGATACAGGTGGATACTGGAAGTATCCTGTGTATCCCTACTAAGAAAAGATGAACAGAAGGTACAAGCATTCCATAATCTGCCCCGGCCATCATATGACTGGACGTCCTGCACTGTCTTCATCCTGGCAGGGTCAGCCCAGGACTCTGGGCGGTGCATACTGGTCACTCTCCTAGGTAAATGAGCCAACAGAGTTCAGAGCCACGACTCCAGTCACAGGGAGGCAACTGTCACCATCCAGTCCTTCATAATGTGGGCAGATGGTCCCATAAAATAAAGTATGGGGAGAAGAGCTTCCAAATAAATGTGCTTCACAGGGTCTGTCCAAGAGGGCAGACATACACTGGAACATCACTAATCGATTCCAGATTGCATTCAGGCCAAGCCTTAAACACAACTTAATAGGTCCAAACATCCACTACCGAACACCTGGAGGTGACACATGAGAGGATATCTTTTAGGTATATAGGTACATAGTTGGAGAGGAAAAGTTTTTCCTTTACCCTTCTAGGTTCTTTGGCTGATCTAATAATCAAATTGACATAAGACAGATTAACAGGAGAAAAAAAATTTTTAATTACATACATACACGGACCGCACAAGGATTATGAGACCCAAGGATGAGTCAGAGAGTGAAGTATATGCCATTGTGAGCTGATGAATGGGCTAGGGGCTTGGGGCTTTGAAAGGGAGGAGGGTGATTCACAGGATGATAAGAACAGCAGAGCTTTGGTAATTAGATGTCTGCCCTGCCGAAGAGATGGGTCATTCAGATAAAAAGTTATCTCTTGGTAATAGCTCTCTTTCTGGGCCAGGTCCCTATCTAAATTCTTTTAGGTAGTTTAGGGTGAAAGACTGTTTTTGTTTTTTTTCTTTGAATCTGCTGGCTCTTGAATGCCTTCATCTCAAAACAGTCTGCATGCCGAAGTGGCACGTTTTGGGGAGGCTCGTCCTGAAAACCTTCAGTTTCTTTAGGTGTATGTCTCATATATATGTGTATGTATATATATTTTTACATATATACAAATATATACATATGCATATTTTACATCTATGTATATATTTTAAGTATGTATATCTCTTTTAGGTATATATGTAAGATATACATATATCTATTTCATATATATATTTTAGGTATATGTATATATTTTAAGTGTATATATATATCTAAGATATTCATGTCTTTATATATTATATAATGTATTTTGTATATACATATACATATATTACATATTAAAATATTATATATATTATATATATTAGTTTGAGGACTGTACCAAATTTGGTGTGGGAGTCATAGTTTTCCTCTCTAAATTATAAAATTTATTTTTAAATACTCTGGTCAATAGAAACTAAACTAAAGGGAGTGGATTTTTTGGTGTAAGACTGAGGCAGCAGTGTGGAATGTTTCGTACCTGCCATGGCTGAGGATGCTGAGGGTCTTCACGGAGTAGGTCCTGGAAGAGTCTGCACTTAAGCTCTTTTTTTTAAAAATTTCATTTTGCCATATAACATACAGTAAGATATGTTTTTTTTATTAATGCTTTTCTTTTTTAAAAAATTTTATTTATTTATTTATTTATTTTTGGCCGCATTGGCTCTTTGTTGTTGCGCGCGGGCTTTCCCTGGCTGCAGTGAGCGGGGGCTACTCTTCCTTGTGGTGGGTGGGCTTCTCATTGCGGTGGCTTCTCTTGTTTACATGCCTAGAGCCTGTAGTTTAATTATGGTTGTCAGAAGCCACCCGATTTTAAATAGAAAGGGATTTACTACAGGGAGGTAGATGCCTACAAATCCATTGGGAGAAGCAGAAGGGCTCTTGGCTGAGTTTCCAGGAATGACTTCCAGAACAGCTCTCCCAAAGGGGCTGCTTCCTGGCCATGGTCAGGAAGCCACAGATCCTACCCTTGGTCCCTGGGCCACACAGGCTCTGAACTGACCTGCTGTCAGGAAGCCATCACCACACCCTTACTGCCAAGAACATGTCACTTCGGCTGTGACCCATCCTGATAAATGGGTCCCTCGTGGCCTGCCTTCTGAGAGCCTGGGACCTCTACTGCCGCAGCGGCTGGCCAGCTACGACTGCCAAGACCACATCTCTCTGCAGAGACATAAGAGGGAAAGATGGAGCTGGACAGTCTCTGTTTCACTTCTGCCTTCCAAGTACCACAGGTGTCTCCTGGAAGTGCAAGGGAGTCTTTCAAATGTGGGCTTTATCTTTCCAACCTCTAGCAATAAGGCTATCGAGGTGGAACGGAGTGGAGTGGAGTGGGCCAAACTGGAGCATCTGCTCCGCTCTGCTTTCTTGCCCAGTGTCTTCATTTAGAGACTTCTTTCCCACAAAAGTAGAAATGGCTGATGGCAGCCCAGGTGCTACTCTTCCCAGGTAGGTCTATTTTAAAAATGGTAGGAATTTTAATGGTGTCATGAAATAAAATTTATATTTTAAGACAGGACAAGAAAAAAATGAAACATCACATTCTCTCTCTGTGTTTGTTTGGACCTCCTCCTCCCTCCCTAATGTGCAGTGTGCATCAGCATCACACATTAACCAGAGCTCCTCAAAGACGGGAATGCCTGCTCAACGGTAAAGGTCAATTTTTTTTTTCTTTTTTGTGAAGATCAATTTTTTTTTCTTTCTTCTGATGCTAGCAGTGTAACTTCTTAAAAGAATAGCGTTTGGGACTTCCCTGGTGGTGCGGTGGTTAAGAATCTGCCTGCCAATGCAGGGGACATGGGTCCCAGCCCTGGTCCAGGAAGATCCCACATGCCGCAGAGCAGCTAAGCCTGTGCACCACAACTACTGAGCCTGCGCTCTAGAGCCCACGAGCCACAACTACTGAAGCCCACGTGCCTAGAGCCAGTGCTCCGCAACAAGAGAAGCCACTGCAATGAGAAGCCCGCACACCTCAATGAAATGTAGCCCCCGCTCAGCACAACTAGAGAAAGCCCACGCGCAGCAACGAAGACCCAATGCAGCCAAAAATAAATTAATTAATAAAAAAAAAGGGATAACATTCGTTCCCAGCTCTGTAGGAGGTCATGGTGACTTGCTGGTGGCTTTGTATGTGCTTACCAGGACTATGTGTCCTTGGTGAACTTTATATAAAATGTCAGTATGTCATTTTGATGTACCATCCTTTGTCTCAAAAATGAATATGGGGCTTCCCTGGTGGCTCAGTGGTTAAGAATCCGCCTGCCAATTCAGGGACATGGGTTCCAGCCCTGGTCCGGGAAGATCCCACATGCCGCGGAGCAACTAAGCCCGTGCGCCACAACTACTGAGCGTGTGCTCTAGAGCCCGCGTGCTACAACTATTGAAGCCCGTGCGCCAAAGCCCGTGCTCCACAATAAGAGAAGCCACTGCAATGAAAAGCCACTGCAATGAGAAGCCCACGCACCGCAACGAAGAGTAGCCCCCGCTCGCTGCAACCAGAGAAAGCCTGAGCACCACAACGAAGACCCAACGCAGCCAAAAATAAAAATAAATAAAATAAATAAATTTATTTTAAAAAATGTATATGACTGTGCCTTCGACTTCTAACAGGCGGAACAGTTCTCAGAGCTTTCTTAGAATCTCCGTCCCGGGTTATAATCCTCAGTTTGGCTCGAATAAAATTCTCTTTTTTTCTTCTTAACTTGATAGTTAATTGAATTTTCATTGACAAGTGGAAAGATAGCAAGGTACAGGATATTTATAAAATTATACCGTATTGGGAGAATGATGTGTGTGGCCATGCATGTGTGTTTGTGCATATAAATGTGTGTTTGTGCATGTGTGTGCACACATATATACCTGTACAAAACATATATACTTATATAAGACTATGCATGTATCCACATACATAAATAAAAATATAACATAGAAAAAGTCTAGAAGGATATACACCATACACAGTAACAATGACTAATATGTTGGAGGTAGGAATAAGGGATAATGTGAGAGAGAAATGATTAATTTTCATAGCTTTGTTACATTTTAAAGTCATAAAGAATTTATATGACTTTTTTTTTTTTTTTTTTTTTTTTTTTTTTTTTTGTGGTATGCGGGCCTCTCACTGTTGTGGCCTCTCCCGTTGCGGAGCACAGGCTCCGGATGCGCAGGCTCAGCAGCCATGGCTCACGGGCCCAGCCGCTCCGCGGCATATGGGATCCTCCCAGACCGGGGCACGAACCCGTATCCCCTGCATCGGCAGGCGGACTCTCAACCACTGCGCCACCAGGGAGGCCCTATATGACTTTTTGTAATATTTAATATTAAAATGTTATATGGGAAGGGTCATGGCAGGGTCTTCTAGGGTGCTGATCTGGGTGGTATCCACATATGTAAAAATTCACTGCTCTATCTATCTATCTATCTATCTAGATATAGATATAGATAGATATAAAGTTTGCATAGTTTACTATATGTAATATATTCTTCAATAAAACAAAGTTTAAAACTAACGAATGATTTAAGTGAAATAGTAAAAGAATAATCTCAGACACTCACCAGGCGTAAAAGAACATGTGGCAGCCACATCTAAACAATAGCAAGTCATGTGACCCTAAGTAAGTCACGTGGCTTCTCAGAGAGTTAGTTTTACTCCTGTGCAAACCACATATTATAATAGTAGCTATCCCAGTGATACCATGAGAATTAAATGAGTTAATCTATTATATAAACTGCTTCTGAGTGCCTAGGCACACAATAGTAACTATGGAAAGGGTCCCTGTTCTTACCCATCAGAGTAATTGTGTTAGTTTCCTAGGGTGACCGCAACAAATTACCACAAATTGGGTGGCTCAAACCAACAGAAGTGGATTCTCTCATAGTTTGAGAGTCCAGAATCCAAAATGAAGGTGTTGTCAGCAGGGTTGGTTCCTGTGAATATTCTGACAGAGAGCCTCTCATGCCTCTCTCTTAGTTTCTGGTGGCTGCTGGCAACCCTTGGCGTTCCTCGGCTTGTAGATGCCTCCCTCCAGTCTCTGCCTCTGTCTTCACACGAGCTTCTTCCCTGTGTGTCTGTCTCCCTATGTGTCCTCTCCTCTTCTTATAAGGATACTAGTTAGTGGATTTAAGGCCCACCCTAAACTCTAGAGTGACCTCATCTTGACTAACATCAAAAAAGACCCTATGTCCAAATAAGGTCACCTTTTGTGGTTCTGGGTGGACCTGAATTTGGGGGTGACACTATCCAACCGACTGCAGTGAAGCATCACTATTTAGAGATGATAAACATTTAAAGGGCAGGGGGAGTATCTCATTCTCCCAAGAGGCTGCCTGCAATCAGAATCCCTGACTACCCAATATTTGTAGACTTCTATTTTATTGTTTTTAATACAAAATAAAGTGCCAAGTGAGGATAAATCACAAAACTCCTATGGCTATAATCCAGCCTGTTGTGTTGACAGCAATATTATCTGGCATAAATAAAATGAAACTTTTCCCCACAGTCAATAATAAACAAATATTATGAATCTCCCAAGTCTTGGGTAAACTCTCTATTGGCTTCCCTTGATTTTAATGTGCAAGACTGGCCTCTGTGATACTTGAGGTTGCTTTTTAAATGTGCCACTAGAGGGAGAAAAGGTTGTATGTTTGTTTTTGAAGCGCATATTGCAGGATAATGAGGTTTTCTTTGTGCAATTACTGTGAGTATGAGCTCCATGTGTGTGATTGCAGAGTAATTTCATCTTAATGTTGATGATGCATACTGCACTGCAGATCAAAGTGAAACAGGGTGAATCACAAGCTGTGTTCCTATTAAAAGCATATTGTTTGGACGGAGATGGGAATCTTATAACAATTCAAATGCTTTCTTTAATCACTGAAGTTCAAATGCTGGCTTTAAAATTGGACTTTTGCAAAGTGAGGATGGGCATTGCATTACACACAAAATGGCTTCTAAAAAGAACTGTAGTATAGAAACTTGAGAAGATGGAAGATGCAATCAAAAAGCTTCAAGATTTGCTGTTTGGAGCCCAAGGTATGACCTCTCAGCTTTGCTTTTGTGCAAATGTGGGCACCAGGTAGCTAAGCAGTGGTCCAGCCCTGAGTAAAATAATAGCAATAATAATGATCACTTAGGTGGTACTTACTCTGTACCAGTGCTTTACATATATTAACTAATTTAACCTTCACAACAACCTTTTAAAGTATATATTCTATTATTATCCTCATCTTACAGATAAGGAAACTGAGACCTGTGTTTACAAAGGTAGTGAGCACTAAAGCTGACTGCAAGGTCTGGACTCCTAGCCACGATGCTCTGCAGCCTTTCAAGGTAAATGTACATGGTCCAAAGTCCCATCCATATGCTTTCATAATGTACTACATCACAACAAACCTATTGGAATTCCTGAAATTAAAAAACAAAAACAAAAACTGACAATGGCAAGTGCTGACAAGGATTTGGAGCAACTGGAACTCTCATACACTGTTGGTGATTATGCACAATGATTTGGCCCCTTAGAAAACAATTTGGCTATTTCTCTTGCAAAGTTAAATATACAATTAGCACATGATACAGACATCCCACTTCTAAGTACTTACCCGAGAAAAATAAAAATTTATGTCCACACAAAAATCCATAAGTGAATACTTATAGCTGCTTTATTTGTATTCATCCAAAACTAGAAACAATCGAAATGCCGCTCAACTGGTGAATGAAAAAAACTATTATGCATCCACATAAAAGAATACTACTCAGTAACAAAAAGGAATGAACTTGTGCAAAAACAAAATCTCATATAAATTATGCTAAATGAAACAAACCAGACTCAAAAACCTATCCTCTATTTGAGCATATTTATATGACAGTCTGGAAAAGACAAAATTATAAGAATAGAAAATGTACATTGATTGCCAAGAGCTAGAGGTGGGGGAAGAATTGACTATAATGGGACAGTGTGAGGGAATTTTGGGGAGTGATGGAACTATTCTGTTTCTTGATTGCAGAGAGGTTAACACAACTATATTTGTTTGTCCAAACTCATAGATCCATACACTAGAAAGGATGAATTTTGCTGTATGTAAATTTAAAAGTAAAAAACAGGGACTTCCCTGGTGGTCCAGTGGTAAAGAATCCGCCTTACAATGCAGGGGACGCGGGTTCGATCCCTGTTCGGGGGAGCTAGGATCCCACATGCCGCAGAACAACTAAGCCCGTGTACCACAACTACTGAGCTCACGCACCTCAAGTAGAGAGCCTGTGTGCCGCAAACTACAGAGCCCACACACTCTGGAACCTGTGCACCACAGCTAGAGAGAAGCCCGAGCGCCACAGTGAAAGATCCCACATGCCTCAGTGAAGATCCCGTGTGCTGCAACTAAGACCTGATGCAGCCAAAAATAAATTAAATAAATAAATAGATCTTTTAAAAGTAATAATAAAAGTAAATCAATATAAACAATAAGAGCAGGATTCAAATTCAGATTATCTGACCACAACATACTGCCTTTTCCAACATGTCCTGGATGCGAATACTTGGGAATGCTACAATTCCTTGCAGCACCACTTTCTTCATCTGCAAAATGGAGACAGTAATACCCACATCACAGGGTTGCTAAAAGATCATGTCAGTGTCTAGGAAACAAAAGCCACATAAGGGATTTTAAAAGAGAGAATGTAATTACACAGATACTAGAGGAAAGCAAAAGGAAATACTAAGGTAGTAACTGCAGGAAGCAGCTACCTCCTTAGGGCCAGAGGAACAAAGGGAAGAAATCAGAGTTCTGACAGTTTCTAGGAGGAGGAGCCCCATGGATCTACACCCAGATCTTTAAAGAGGGTGGGCGTACCACAGCTGTGGCAGGTCCTTCTAAGGGGATATGAGGCAGGCTCTGGGAGAGCAGGATGAGGCTGAAAACTAGAGCTAACGAGTGCCCCTGGGGAAAGTGCTATGATGGGACCACGCTAACAAGAATAGCAGCAAGACAGGAATAATGAAGTCTCCCTCCCCCTGCCCTGCTGAGCCCCACCTCCAGCCTTCCACTCTCCCTTAGAGCCTTTTCTTAGCAGAACCTGCCCAGAAGCCAGCTGACTAGGAGCCATGGAGTTCACCGGGCCGGGCATCCAAAGGTAGAGCATAGACTGGTGGGTCTGGAGCCGAGAGCCTAGCAACAGTCAGAAGCAGGTACTCAGCACCCACTTACTCACTCCCTCATTCATTCATTCCTCAAAAATGTGTTGAGGATCAAGTACTCAGCTAGACAAGGCTCCCGTCCTTAAGGAGCTAAAACTAAATAAGAAAAAAGTCAAGCAAGCTAAGCAGTGGTCTCTGTGGGTACATTAGACTGGGTATTGCAATCTGACAGAGTACTGTTTCCATGGGGAAGTCACCTCCTCCTGGTATCCACTGTACAGAGCAGTAAAGCCAGAACAGCATTGCTCTGTATGGCATTGAGACTGGCTGTCTGCCTGGGGAAAGAATATTCTGTGTGCTTTCCTGACATCCCTGGGTCACTATGAAATGGGCAGGATCCGATAACTTGAGTTGCCTAGAAGGAGTCCTACATGGGGTTGTTAGTGCAACAAATCCTGTTGGCCAAATTTCTCTGGGATCCCAAGGGGTCAGGTCTCTCCTGAATTCCTCCCTGCTTCATTAAACAAATTAATCTAAATGGCCCAGACCCCATTTTAAAACAAAGATGAAGTTCAGTTGCTTCTTGCCTATTACATACACAGATATTCATGTAGCAATCTTTTTGAAGGTATTGATTTGACTCAATTATCCAGCTTCAGGATTAATTTAAAAAAATTTTTTTTGGAGTATAGTTGATTTACAATGTTGTGTTAGTTTCAGGTGTACAGCAAATTGAATCAGTTATACATATATATCCACTCTTTTTTTATTGTTGTTTTTTAGATTCTTTCCCCATATGGGCCATTACAGAGTATTGAGTAGAGTTCCCTGTGCTGTACAGCAGGTTCTTATTAGTCATCTATTTTATATATAGTCGTGTGTATGTGTCAGTCCCAATCTCCCAATTTACCCCTCCCCCACCCCATCCCCTCATAACCATAAGTTGGTTTTCTATATCCGTGACTCTACTTCTGTTTTGTAAATCAGTTCACTTGTACCCTGTTTTTTAGATTCCACATATAAGTGCAATCTTATGATATCTGTCTTTCTGTGTATGACTTAATTCACACAGTATGACCATCTCTAGGTCCATCCATGTTGCTGCAAATGGCATTATTTTGTTCTTTTTTTATGGCTGAGTAATATTCCATTGTATATATGTACCACATCTTCTTTAGTCAGGATTATTTTGATTGCTCTAGCTGACTTATGACTCCTGTAGGCAAAATGTCTTCTGGCTTAGCAGCACCTCTTACAGTCAGAAGACCTTGTTCCTCATCCCTGTGAATTACCTTCCAACTGAAAGCTGTCTCAGGCGCTGCTTTTAAGGAACCTGACCTAAGACATCAGTTATTTCTACAAGGTGTCAAAGTGAATCCTTAGAGGTGCCCCCAGAGGAGTTAGGCACCATCATCACCTGCTGTTGAGGGGTCCACTTCCATAAATGTCTCCACACTAAGTACGGCACACCGGACGTGCTCAGAGTTTACGATCCTCTGGAAGCTGGGCTCTGTGCAGGAAGCTGGGGATCAGAGCACAATGCACAGGCCACCCGGAACGGCTAGAAGGGCCTCCATCCTGGACGAGGTGCTTCCATCCTTGGGGGCCTGGGAATTGCCATCCACCTAACACATCAGGCCCAAACAAACTCGTTATGTTCCTGTGTGTGTCAAAGCCAAAGACTTAAATGTCAAGGGATGGGCTGCTTGAGCCCATGTGCTCAACCTGACTCCAGGTGCAGTTTTTGCCAAACAGAGTCATTCTTCTTAGTGATTCGCAGAGTGTAACACTCTGTACAGGAAATAACGTAAATTTTGGAGCTAGTTCTGAAACCAACGATGGCTCATAAATCCCTTAACTTCTCCGTGCCTCAGTATTCTCAACTGTAAAATAGGACAATAATACCCACATCATAGGCTCCATGTGAAAATTACAGTTAGCCTGTGTGAAACAACCAACATGAGGCCTGGTCCTTTTTTTTTTGATTTATTTGTTTTTGGCTGCGTTGGGTCTTTGTTGCTACGCGTGTGTTGTCTCTAGTTGTGGCGAGCTGGGGCTACTCTTCGTTGTGGTGTGTGGGCTTCTCATTGCGGTGGCTTCTCTTGTTGCGGAGCATGGGCTCTAGGCGTATGGGCTTCATTAGTTGTGACGTGCGGGCTCCATAGTTGTGGCTCACGGGCTCTAAAGCGCAGGATCAGTAGATGTGGCACACGGGCTTAGTTGCTCCGCAGCATGTGGGATCTTCCCGGATCAGGGCTCGAACCCGTGTCCCCTGCAATGGCAGGTGGATTCTTAACCACTGCGCCACCAGGGAAGCCCCAAGGCCTGGTCCTTTTTAAGTGACGGCAACACAGGTTCTTATTAAGGGGTAGCAAGAATTGTCTTCATTCCTTTATCAGCTCTACCTGTTTCGTTACCATGTAATTGAGTGAAAATGTTGACGATACAACTGGCCTACACTGCAGAGACACTTTGCTACACCATCTGCCACTTGGGCCTTTCTCCATCTTATGTTGCTTCTTCTTTGTCCCCTCACCTTTCTTTGCCCCCTTTTCATCCCTCTTCTGTCTCCTTCTCTCGTGTTCCCTTTTTATACCTTTCCCTGAGCTCTATTGTAATGTTAACAGAAAGATACTCTAATCCAACTTTTGGGATCCCATGAAAGCATCACAGACCTGCCCCTCATGCATTCAACCTGTGAAGGATGCTGTCCCCGCCCTGCCTGTATCCCTTTGGCACTCACCTTTCCATGCATGCTCTTCAAACACCTGGAGCACACTACAGGCTCCCCTTTGGCATGCTCAGTCCACCCACAGAACTGTCTGGAAGTGATGAGGGCATACTCAGGAGCAGCTCTCAGCCAAAAAGAAATGAGAGTTGGAGGATAAATGTCCCAGTTTCCTTGCCTCTTGGGTACATCAATTCTGAGGCATGTTTTCCACAGTCTCCCAGATGATCCCAGCAGGACTGAGCCCCAGCCACTCACTGGGGAAGCAACCTGATCAAATAACACCCCTTGGATTGCCTCCCTCCCTGCCCATCTTACTTGCCAACTCCCCTGCTGCTGCATTCAAAGCCTTATCTCAGGTTCTGCTTGGAGGGACTGGGGGCAACTCAACAGAAGACACCACCCTAACCTACCCAATGTCTTCAGTCTCAGGGTGGTCCATGCACCCTCACTGTCATGATCTAAGAGTCAGGAACCAGGCAACTGGTACAAAAAAAGAGAAGAGATATATAGATTTGCTGCCGGACACCTGCTACCAGTTTTCTTTGTTTCAAATAGAAAACATGATTATAGTCATAACTCACTGGATATTATTAAATCTTTCTGGCTCTTGCTACCACAGGCATTTGTCACCCAGCATTATCTCTTTATTACTTAACCATAACAGTTTTTCAATTTCTCAGAAGACAGAGCAACAGTTCTGTGAACAATGGAGACAAAATTGGCTGATAGGGGAAACATACTGGGAGTACCAAGAGCTCACCAACAAAGGGTCATTAAAACATCTCCCTGGTACAGTTAAGAAAGAAAACCAACAAATTGTCCCATTTTGGCTGATGTGAGACAGATCGGTCGGGGGAAGAAAGAAGAGATTCCTTAGAAACATTCTCATTTTTCTACTCCCTAGCTCTGCAGCAATTAGATATCAGCCAGGAACACCCATTCTTCACTTATTCCCTTATGTATTTATCTCCGGCCAACATTCTCGCCTGAAATTGGAAAGCTGGGAAAGGTAAATTTTTTTTTGTCTGCTGAGAAACTTAACTCTAATGGTCAAATTTAAGTGACAGACAAACATTCCTCATGATGTAAATTTTTTTTGTCTTCCGAGAAACTTAACTCTAATGAGTCAAATTTAAGTGACAGACAAACTTTCCTCATGATAAAAATAAGGCCCAAAGCTCCAGCACTGGGTGTACATTGTTTTCAATTCATCAAAACCCTTGGTATTAGCAGAAGTGTAAGGATATAGTGATCAAGGACCTCTACTAGATGTGTTTGTTATGAATTTTTAAGGTTTCTATTTTTTAAATATAGAAAACCCACAGAATAAAATCATTCATAATCTCTCATAATTATTTTATTTATTTGTAAAATAAATAAAAATAACTTCTCCTTCCCACCCCTCCAACCCCCTCCCCACTCCATGGGGGGCATAACTCCCCTGTGATAGACACACCTCCAGCCCCTTTCTATGTCCACCAAGCATATTTACACTCACATATTTACATTCACCTACATACTGTTGAGAAATTTTTGTTTCTATCTACTGTATCATGGGCATCCTTCTAAGAAATCATGCATGAACCTATTGCATCCTTTTTAGTGGTTGTATGGTATTCCACTGTTTAGATCTTCATTTCCCAAAGTGGTACAGGAAAAGGGGGAGTGAGAGAACGGTCATGGTCCAGGTCTTGGGTGAATTCCTGGGATTGGCCGCCAAGTGAAGGTCCTTGGCTTTGCGCAGGAAAGAATTCTAGAGTGAGACATCGTAAAGTGAAAGCAGGTTTATTTAGAGAGATACACATTCCATAGGCAGAATGTGGTCCATCTCAGAAGGTGAGAGTGGCCCTGGGTGTGTGGGTGGTTAGTTTTTATGGGCTGGGTAATTTCATACACTAAGGAGTGGGAGGATTATTCTCATTATCTATACTTTGGGGAAGGGGGCGGGAATTTCCAGGAATTGGGCCACACTTACTTTTTAGCCCTTTATGGTTGGCCTTGGAACTGTCATGGCACCAATGGGTGTGTCATTTAGATGGTAATGTATTACAATGAGCGTATAATGAGGCGTGAGGTCTCCTGGAGGGCAAATCTTCCGCCATCTTGGGCGTAGTTGGATCTAACCAGTTCTTGCTGTATCCTGTTTTTTAATTTTCTTTCTTTTTTTTTCAGTGGAAACAGTGGGGTTTTACTGAGTAGCAGGGCCTTGGCTAGCACCCAGTGTGCATGCGCCTAACCAGGGCGTTACTTGGAGAACTGCACCTGCAAGAAACCACTCCTTCGCCGTCCTGCTCCGTGATCACGATGGCGTGCTAGCCCTTCTGGGGTGCCACCCTTCCTGTCGCCACTGTCCAAGACAGCCACCTAGCTGCCCAAGAAGACATCGCCGAAGGTCCAGAAGGACCCTGTGGGCAGAGGCATGTCCAGAGCCTGGAAACCAGACAAGCAGAGACAGATGCCACCCCGAGCAATCTGGATGACGTAGTCCTGGGCCGTGAGGTTAAACCAGACACCCCTGCCCCAACCAAGGAGGAAGGAGACTGGGCGGAGTGTTGGGATTTTCACGCACTGGATGAGGTACTGAGGGAAAAGAGGAACAAGTGGAGATGAGGGATTTCTGCTCTGCTCAAATTCCTTCGTGGCTCCCCAGTGCGATAGGGTCACGTCGATTTTGGGCAGCTAGGTAGGTATTCAGGGCCTTGTGTGGTCAGGCTCTGCTGTCTTCTCTAGCCTCTCCTCCTCATTCTTTTAATGGTTGTGGCTGCTCCCTTCCTTCTGGTCTCAAAAGGGTGTTCAGTGAGAACTGGTTCTCTGAGATGTGTTCACTATTTCTCATTTATGTGTGTGTGTGTGTGTGTGTGTGTGTGTGTGTGTGTGTGTGTGAATTATTCAAATTATAGGTTAATCCTATGCAGATTTACAATGCATACTAATCTTTTAAAGATTTTAACGTATCCTGCAAGCTAATTTTTTAAAATTTCTGACCAATACAGTGACCATAAATTTATTTGATCATAGAATCTGCTATTATGCGAATGCCCATTACTCTACTAGAAAGCATACCCTTGAAATATACATTGGGAAACATTCATTTAAAACCTCCTAGAGGGCTTCCCTGGTGGCGCAGTGGTTGAGAGTCCGCCTGCCGATGCAGGGGACACGGGTTCATGCCCCGGTCTGGGAAGATCCCACATGCCACGGAGCGGCTGCGCCCGTGAGCCATGGCTGCTGAGCCTGCGCGTCCGGAGCCTGTGCTTCACAACGGGAGAGGCCACAACAATGAGAGGCCCACATACCGCAAAAAAAAAAACAAAAAAAAAAAACCAAAAAAAAACCTCCTAGAGGGGCTTCCCTGGTGGCACAGTGGTTGAGAGTCCGCCTGCCGATGCAGGGGACACGGGTTCGTGCCCCAGTCCGGGAAGATCCCACATGCCGCGGAGCGGCTGAACCCGTGAGCCATGGCCGCTGAGCCTGTGAGTCCAGAGCCTGTGCTCCGCAACGGGAGAGGCCACAACAGTGAGAGGCCTGCATACCGCAAAAAAAAAAAACCTCCTAGAGCTCATCTAAAGTTAGAGAAGTTCCCTTTGAGCCATGGGAATCAGAGAAAAAAAACATTGAGAAAGACTCGGGGTTGAACCACTCCAGGGCCGAATACCAAAGAGAAAATGAGGCTAAAAATCCACAAAGAGTGATTCACACACAAATGAGCTGTTGGCTGCCTTTGTGGTGTTCTGAGTTGTTTGAGAAGTGCCTGGTGTCCACACCTAGAGTCAGGGCAGAGTGCTGAGCATGAAGAATGGGCTGCTGGCTCTTTTCTGGTAGCTTTTTAAAAGTTGGGAACTGAAGATAGATTATGCCATCCCCAAATATGTCTCTTTGGAGGCATAAGGACTATTCTGAACAGCTTATTTTGAGAAACTGCAGACACAGGAGAAGCTTTAAAAACAGTATAAATTACCCTTTTATAAGGGAAATTTACATTACCAGGAAGAGAGCTACTATAACCAGAGATAACTTTTTGCTTGAGAGACTTAGAGCCATGGCAGGGCAACCTTTGTTTACTAAGCATTTCCTCTTCTCACCTCCCCCGATTTGAAGCCCCAGACCTCAACCCATTCCTTAGCTCAGGATGGTATATAAGCCCCAACCATCTCATATCTTTGTGGGGCTCCTGTACCTACATAATAAACATTGTTTTTCTTTTTCTCCTGTTAATCTATCCTTTATTAGAGGGGCATCTCAGCCAAGAACTTAGGATAGAAGGAAAGTTATTTTTCCTCCCCTACAGAATAATCGTGAAAGCAAAAGCAAAACAAAATCAGGAGGGAGGGAGACGCAAGAGGGAAGGGATGTGGGAACAGATGTATATGTATGACTGATTCACTTTGTTATAAAGCAGAAACTAATAAAAAAAAAAAAGAAAAAAAAATCAGAAGGAAGACAGACAAGGAGGAAGGAAGGATGGGAGACAGGGAGGGAGGGAGGGAAGGAAGGAGCTAGCTGCCCAAAGCCAGCATAGCCCTCTGCAGAAAGCAGCTGCATGAGATGATGAGAGACAGAATGAATACCACATGAGGGCATCATCTCTTTAAGAACAAAGTCCAGGCCTGATCTTCAGAGAGTGACAAGGAACTCCTTTGTGAGAAGGGGACCACATTCCCTCCAAAGGATTCTGTGGAAAGGAAGAAGACATGGTTGCCTTAAAAGTCCACACAAAGCTGATAGTTTCCTCTCCAGGTTTAAAAGGCTGATACTGGCTCAGGGCAAAGCCTGTTGACAGTGACACTTGGGGTGTAAAAAAGTCAACTAGTTCCTCAGCCTTCAGAGAAAGTTTTAATAGCATAGGTCAAGGTGGACCCAAGGCCATGCTTCTGTCTCATGTTTAGCAATAATAATCATCATAACTAAATTTAGTTAGCACTTACTGTGGCCAGGATCTGGGGAAAGAACTCTCACGTGAATTAGCTTATGTAATCCTTCACACATTAAACTCTTAACTCATTTAACCTGCCCTCTCAGTGGGTGCTAGATTAATAGATAAGGAAACAAACAAAAAGGGTTTTACTGACTTGCCTGGGGGTCACATGAATGAGGCCACTGGAGCCAAGGCAGTCTGGTTCTGGATCTCTGGCCCAGCTGTCCGGCAGCTCAGAGTGGAGCTGGGTCTTGCTCAGCCCTCAATGCTCTGTGGGTCTAACCCATGCCAGGCCCAGAGCTGCCTTCTCTACGTTTGTTCATGCCTAGATTTCCTTGTTTTGCTATTGGTCACCGTTATTTTCCTTGGGTTTCCCATAAATGCAACATTTGAAAAATCCTAATGTTGTTGATTGACCCAGGAATTAAAAGGGATTTTTCCTGTGCTTTAGTCAGAGATGGAAAGGGAGGCTAACCTGGGCTTAAAGGTCCAACATGGTGAGGAGTGGAGTGAACCAGCTCTCATCCATGACAAAAGGCCGAGGATGGAGTGAGAAAGTGCAGAAACGTGGGAGGTCACTGAAGGATCTCGTAGGGAGAAAGGTCTCTCTCTTACCTCCTGGGCTGGTCCCTCCCAAGTCAGGGAGAGGATGATACAGAGCCTGCATTAGTTATGTTTCTACCGCAGCCTGATTCTACCCCAGGTTTCCTTTTTTTTTGAGGGATGGTTTATTTATGATATTATATAAGTTTTAGGTGACTATATTGTCTTTTTAAGAACCTTGGAACATTCACAAAAGTTAACCATCTATTAGTCCTCAAAAAAAGAAAATCAACAAATCCCAAGATGTAGAAATAGCACAGATAAAATCCTCTGATCAAAAGGGGAAGAACACCCTAGAAATATATATATATATATGTATATATATATATATATATTTTTTTTTTTTTCCTGCGGTATGTGGACCTCTCACTGTTGTGGCCTCTCCTGTTGCAGAGCACAGGCTCCAGACGCACAGGCCCAGTGGCCATGGTTCACGGGCCCAGCTGCTCCGCAGCATGTGGGATCTTCCCGGACCGGGGCACGAACTCATGTCCCCTGCATCGGTAGGTGGACTCTCAACCACTGCGCCACCAGGGAAGCCCTAGCAATATTTTTACAACTTCCTTAACAACTCTTGGAACAAAAAGGAAATCAAAACCAAAATTACACAATTTCTTTCTTAAAAATAACAAAAGAGCACATATCAGTTCATATAGGATAACCACAGAGCTCAGAGAAAAATATGTAACGTTAAATATTTATGTTAATTGATAAGTTATTCAAAGAAGAATAAAAGTTTAAGTTCCCAATTCAAGAAGTTAGAGGGCACCAACAAACCGTTTAGCTAATAAGTTGTCTAAACAAGACCAACGGTGGAAAACATAAATATAAAAATTAGAATGTACCCCTAGGTTTTCTAGTTGATGGCGTTGGGGAGGGAAGAAGGGAGGGAGCTGGGCGAGAGGAAAACTGAGGGGCACCATTCAACGCTGGCGATTGGAACCTTGCCGGGACTGAGCAGAACAGATCGGTGTGTTCCTGCCTCAGTTCTCTGTAGCCCGCCCACACGGATGTGCTCACCTAAGCTGTCCTTAACGCGAGGTGCTTATAGGGAAAGAAAAAAGAATATCAGTCAAGTGGACAAAGGTAAATAAAGAAGGGACGCCCTCCAGGCACCCCCTTCCCCCATGGCCCGGGGGTAGAAGCGACTCTTGGCTCAGCTCCATCTACCTTGGGAGGGAGGAGGCATGAGAACCTGGCTGGCGTCTCAGGATGGCTGTAACTCCAGCTCAGCAGTCCCAGGACATGGCTGGCTGCCTACCCTCAGCTCAAGGGCCAGGTCCTTGATGAATATTTTCTGGCTGCCTCAAGAAGCCTTTGTCTCTCTTATAAATGTCCATCCTAGCGCCTGTAATAGTTGGTAGCTCTCGCTCGTTTCACAAGGTTGCCCACGCCTATTAAATGGAAATTCCTCAAGAGTGAGAGCCCTTACCTACCTTGGCAAACCCGATGGGTGGTACAAGGTCCAGCACAAAATAGGGACTAATACATATTTTGATGAGTAAGTGTAGGTGAGCATGTGAGTTAGTGAATAAGCAAATTCATGCCAGTGGGTGGTGGAAAATAAAGTGGGAACAGTAGCTTGTGTCCAAATAGTGTAGTATGTTTTTCAGCCTTTTTTGCACTTAGTTGTAGTTACGTGACTAGTTCTAACCAATAGGATATTAGTAAAAATACTGTGTGCAGCATCCAGGAGACATCCTCGAGAGGCAGGCGCATGCCCTCGTTTGCTCCTTCTCCTTCCTGCTGGGGAGAATGTGGGAGGATGTGATGGCTGCAGCTCCTGCTGTTATGACCAGTGCTGCCCAGTGGAAATACAGTGCAAACCACACATGAGAGCCATACACACAATTTAAAATTTTCTAGTAGCCACATTTTTTTTTTTCTTCGGTACGCGGGCCTCTCACTGTTGTGATCTCTCCCGTTGCGGAGCACAGGCTCCGGACGCGCAGGCTCAGCGGCCATGGCTCACGGGCCCAGCCGCTCCGCGGCACGTGGGATCTTCCCGGACCGGGACACAAACCTGTGTCCCCTGCATCGGCAGGCGGACTCTCAACCACTGCGCCACCAGGGAAGCCCTAGTAGCCGCATTTTTAAAAGTAGAAAGAAACAGGCAAATTAAATTTTAATAAAATATTTATTTCATCATACTAAGTCTTTGAAATATCAGTTAGGACCAGCCACCCTTCCACAGAGATTCTGTGATGTGGCTACTGCATTGGGTGGCACAGTTTCAGATCAGAAGAAAAAAGCCTTGCTTTAAAAATGGCAGAGCACACAGTAGGAAAAGCCTGGGTCCCTGAATATTATGGACATGCCCCGCCAGCACTGAGGACCTCATCGCTAGACTCTAGACTCTATTTACATTAGAGAGGAAAAAACTTCTGTTTTCTTTTTTTATATATAAATTTATTTATTTATTTATTTTTGGCTGTGTTGGGCCTTCGTTGCTGCACGCGGGCTTTCTCTAGTTGCCGCGAGCGGGGGCTACTCTTCGTTGCGGTGCGCGGGGCTTCTCATTGCGGTGGCTTCTCTTGTTGTGGAGTGCGGGCTCTAGGCACGCGGGCTCAGTAGTTGTGGCTCGCGGGCTCTAGAGTGCAGGCTCAGTGGTTGTGGCACACGGGCTTAGTTGCTCCGCGGTACATGGGATTTTCTCAGACCAGGGCTTGAACCCACATCCCCTGCATTGGCAGGCGGATTCTTAACCACTGCGCCACCAGGGCAGTCCCCAAACTTCTGTGTTCTTTAAACCCTTGTTATTTTTGGTTTTCTGCCACGTGTAGCAGCACTGAGTTCTAATGGCTTCACTAAAACTGTGTTTGACCCTGTGTCCCCATTCAGCTCCTAGCCGTGATATGAAGCAAGCATGATCAGGACTGGGACTCTGATGTGCTGAGCAGGAAGGAGTCCGCGGAAATGGTACCCTGGAGACCCACACAGGGTTTTGTTTGCCTTCCTAGTGTTTGCTCAACATTTAAAAATCCAGACTTTCAAGTGCTGTCATCAGATAACTGGCAATGCCAAGCCAGCCACAATTGGCTGAAGCCGAGGTCCAGGTGGCTCCTTCAGACAGAGCCTGTCATCTCTGTTTGCCACAGTACTTGCCTCTCCCTTTTCTTAGTACTGGGAATATACCTCCCTCAAAGATGTGTAGTGGATGCTGGCTGTGACCCAGTCCAGTGTCCTGTCCTCCACCTCCTGTGAAGACTACAGTTCACAGCTCTTCCTGTCTCCAAATCATTCTGCTCAGCTAAATGGGGGCTGCCTCCTAAGAAGTCATGTGCCCTTTCCTATCAGGTGTTCTCCTAGCTAATGATGGACTGACACAGGCGTGCAAAAGGCTCACCCTACCCCATCCCCTTCTGCTTCCTTGCCTCAAGGGGGGACCAACCCTGTGGTACATTTCCTGCTCCAGAGCTCCCCGTGGTATCAGGCTGAAGCTCCACTTCAGCTGAGGCCATACCCAGTTCGGCTTCTTCCCCGGCTCTGCCCTTCCCCCTCACTCCCTCTCCTCAGAGTGCCCCGGCAGCAAAGCAAATGCACCAAAATTCCAGTACCAGGTACAGCTTCTAGGGAAAAAGCCCCCGAGTCTTCAATCCCTGGTTTAGAGGGAGAACTGAAGCATGCTGAAACAGTTAAAAAAGAACTTCTCTACCAGGCGAGGCCGTAGTACCTAGCCAGCCAGAAGAGGCATGCTTCAAGTAGTCACAGTCAATCTTCAGAGATCAATATAGGCTGTCAGATTGACGGGTATCAGGAGGGACCCAGAATGCATTCCTGCAGTGGCCTGAGAGAGTTACTATTGTAAGCAAGAACATGATTCTTTGTCCCATACACCACGGGCTTACTTATCTCCTAATTATTGCCTGCCCTCTCTTGGAGGTCCTTCCTCTGTCATCAGCTGGGCAAACAGCTCATCCACAGTCAACACTGTGAAACCAATATGATCCCTGACTGCTGCCAGCATGGGGTTGGGAGGTGCCTTCCTCAACATGTGCCCCAGCAGAAGAGCTTCATTTCTGGGCACAGGATGGCTAGCCCATTGTTTTACACTAATTAGGTCATGTTCCATTTTCATACTCGGCTGGAAATAACTGAATCCCTGAGAGCATGCCTAAGGCATCCAGGGTGTTTATAAGAGAACCTCCTGAGAGGAATGTCGTTGGCTGAGAGCCTCCAGCTGCTGCAACTTCAGATCCACTCAGTATTCACGCTGAGACCATGCAGCTGCCGGCAAATGATGAAACGTGGTGAGGGTACTTGAGTCAGGTCATTTCTGCCAGGGGTCTCTCATTGAGCAACCCTTGCTATGAGGCTCCCCAGTGGTCTGGCTGTGACTTTCTCAGAGATGCAATGCAGTCTGAGGCTCACCCTACCCCAACCCCCTCCACTTCCCTCCCTCTTTTCACAGGACTCAGGCCTGTATCTGCTCTGAAGCCTCTCTTCGTCTACTCCTGTCCCCTCTCCTTTTTTATTCTTTGCAGGCATTTCCCCCAGGAAACTTCTCAGCCTTTCCATTCCATCCTGGCATCTGCTCCTCACGGGATGCAAGCTGACATATTGGAGTTAAGCCCTGAGGGGTGATCCGTGGAGCTGTGGGTGGAAAGTGAAGATCAAGCATAAACAAGACATTACAATGGAATCCAAGGTAGCAACACTTAAAATTATGGCAAGGACTTGTTAATTAGCGTGGAAAGATGTTTATGATCAAGTAAATCGAGAAATTACAAAACAGTATGTAGTGTATACTCCAAATTTATTTTATGAAATTTATGTACAGAAAAAGTTTAGAAGACTACCTCAAAATGTTGATTGCTTTGCAGAAGTCTTTGCTTTTGTCTTTTTTGCACATTTCCATTTTCAAATTTTCCCACAGGAGAAATAGTTTCAGCCTGGAGGAGGAGTACCTCAGAGCCCAGAGCACTTTGGGAAAATCATCCTGGTCTAAGATTCCATCGAGCCCCAGGGCTGCCCCATGAAGGGCACCATGTGAGCACCCAGGGCCTAGGGAAGAACTTGGAGACCTGATAGCATAAAACTGGAGGGAAGCCCCTGGAGAGAGTGTGAGAGGTCTCCCTCCCGGTCAAAGCAGGGATAATTTAATCCCTACCCCCACCAGCACCACCTGTCCAATTCTGATGCTTTTCTTCTACGTCCCCAATGATCTGGCTGTGTGTATTTATTACAGCTCATTCATTCATTCAACCACGATTTACTGAGCTCTACTCTTGGCTGGTTCGGTTAAGTTCTGAGGATTCTAAGATATGGCAGACATCAACAGCAGCCTCTTGCTATCCATTCTGCTGTTAAGAAAATGATGATTTTGTTCAGGGCAGCAGCATGTCTGGTTACAAACCACGTGTCCCAGCCCTCCTTGCAGCTAGGAGGGGGCTGGCTCGACCTCCAGGCTCCTTTGCTCTTCATCCTCCCCCATCTCTGGAAAGTAGATGGGATGCTCGAGAGGAACAGCCACCTTAGGACTGAAATGAACATGAGGGGCAAAGACTATATTAAAGACGTTGGAGCAAAAATCTTGAAAGAATCAGTCACTGGCAGCATCATCAAATCACCAAAATGGACCTCCAGAGTTCTTGGTATATGAGAAAAACAAACCTCCTAGTCTGTTTAAAGCACTGTTTGGGTAGTTTCTGTAACTTGCAGCTTAACAGAATCCTAAGTGGTGCAAACAGAATGAGTTACAAGCCCTGCCCTGTGTACGGACAGAGAACAGACAACTAAGACAATTAGGAAACAGTGCTATCAGCAGGGTAGAGCAGACATACCCGGTTCTCTGGGCACGTATATCAAGGACAATGCACAAGAACCAGGGGATCAGAGAGGATTTTCTAGAGGACACAACACTTGGGTTGAATCATGAAAAGTAAGTGGGGATTTAGGGAGACAAAGGGAGGAAGAGAGTGTGAATGGTTCTGGGCAGAGGCCATTTAGAATGGCTGGAGCATAGAAAAAGGGCAGGGATGCAGGAGATGGGGTCTGGGCTGCAGATCTTAGAACTCTAGCCAAGGTAAGGAGCTAGACTTTTATTCTTGGGATAGTGGAGCAGTCCATTTGCATTTTGGCATGAGTATTTGTGCTACTCTGGTGGAGAATGGATGGGTAGGGTAGGGTTGGGTGAAGATTACTGATGCTGTCGTCCAGGAGAAAGAAGGTAGATGGAATAGAAGGTGGAAGGAAAGCCTCAGAGGATGGAAAGAGATCCCAGGAAGATGAAGGGGTCTGAGAGGAAGCAGGAGGCCACATCCACATCCAAGCAGCCCTGAAGTATAAGAGTCATACAAGAGGGAGAAGCAATAATGTGGGAGCATTCGGGGGATGGCCAACCTGGGGCAGAGCCAGGAGGGCTTGGTAAGGCCAGAGGTGGAGAGGACATTCGGGGATGATGCTCTGTTTACCCGGGTGGTGCTCCTGAGGTTTCATGAAAGGGTCAGCTGGGACAGGGGCAATGGGCAGGTCGTTGGAGGAGATGCCAGAACAGTGTAGGCAGAGGGAAATGAAAGTGGACAGCTGTGTTTGATGCATACGGCAGGGATGTTAAACAGGAGGGATTTAGCTGGTTTCCAAGAGAATTCACCCCTGCAATCCCAGCCTGGAATCAATCGCTCCACTAACAGGCATGGGGCACCTACCATGTGCCCAGAAAGCTGGGTTTTAACAAGTCCTCTTGGGGCTTCTAATGCCTACTAAAATTTGAGAATCACTAGGCTGGACCGATGTTTCTCAAACTTAAAGAGAAACATCCCTGAGATTCCTGCAAAGTGCAGATTTCGATTCAGTAGATCTGGGATGAGGGTGGAGAGTCTGTGTTTCTAATACGCTTTCAGAGGACACTGCTGTTGCTGGTCATGGACCACACTTTGAGTAGCAAGGGTCTAGACAGTAGAACTTGTTGAGGCAGTGGAGAAACAGCTTCTATAGAGAGATCAGGGAATTGGCTGCTTTAGCCTGCACGAGGCTGAGATGATTTAGTGGCATTCTTCAAAAGATGCTGTTTCAATTTTTCTTTTTTTATTGAGGTCAAGGCAATGGAGAAATGGGCCAGCTTTGAAGCAGGCATAATTCAGAATAGGCTGCTTTCCCCTTGGCCTCGGTAATGAAGTCTTAAGAGGGCACTTGTCCCAAGGCTTCTGCCAGCTTGGGATTTCCTGAGAGGTTTTCCTCTCTTCACCACCCTGCTAACATCTACAGTCTCTGCTGTATTAAGTCTGAAGGTGACACACTTCAGGGAAGGCAGGACAAGGACACTGCCGGAGGGCGTTTATTGAAAATGTTAGAGAAGAAATGGAATTTTAGGTACAGTCGTCCCTTGCTATCCATCGGGAATTGGTTCCAGGACCCCTGCAGATACTGAAATCCATGAATACCCAAGTCCCTTATAGAAAATGGTATAGTTTGTATATAACCTATACACATCCTCCCCTATATTTTAACTCATCTTTAGATTACTTATAATACCTAATACAATGTAAATACAATGTAAACACTATGTAAATAGTTGCCAGCACATGGGCAAATTCAAGTTTTGCTGTTTGGAAGTTTCTGGAATTTTCTCCCCAAATATTCTCAATCCGTGGTTGTTTGAATCCATGGATGTGAAATCCACGGATTTGGAGTGACAGCTGTAACTGCTGCTGTGGTGGCAGCTGAACTACAGTCAATAGCTAAGTCTTCTACCAGTTCCTTGGGGAACCATGCTGGGGCAGGGGAGGGGCTGGAGCGCAGGTCACAAAGATCACGCCTTCCACTTGACTGTCAGCTGAACTTGGTAAAGGCAAAGCAGGAGCTGCATGTCTCCAAATCCATTTAGCTTGTGTTGTGTGGACCAGCAGAACAAATAATGGTCTCCAGGAATCACCTCAGAGCCTCAGGCCAGGGAAAGTCCTTCCAGACCCATCCTCACCCCGGGTCTCTGTGTGCCACTGGGCAAAGATTTCCCAACTCACAACTGTCTCAAAGAGGAAATCCAATGAGGAAAATGCCTATAATAATTCTTTCACAGTTCAGAGAAAGACAATATGAGGAGTAGTCACAGATGCCAGGTTCTGGAATCAGAGCTCTTGGGTTTGAATACAAACTCCAGCTTTTACTAGCTGTGTGTCCTTGGGCACATTTCTTTACCTCTCTGTGCTTCAATTTCTTCATCAACCAGCTCTATTTGTTCTCTCCCTTTTACCAGGCTATGGGCTAAGGACAGTGACTGCATTTTGCTCATTTTTGCCTTCTGGTGGCATCTGATTGAGCTTAAGGTGCCTAAGTGACCATTTTAAGTTGGAATCTCCAGGCAGTAAGTGCCACTGGCATTCAGGAGAGGGAGAAAGGGGTGCCTGTGTGCTTGTGTCAGTTGTGTTGGGAAGGTTTGGAGAAGAAAGGCCATTCAGGCTAAAATAGCACAATCGTACATTTCAGAGGAGGTGACAACTGCAGGGGCTCAAACGGTGTCATCAGGGTTCAGCCCCCTTCTTTTCACCTCTAAGCCCAGCTTGCCCCAGGGTGGGCTCCATCTCCGTGGAAGCTCTCCTCTTCATACCAGGTGGAGCCTCCAGGCAACTCCAGCTGAAAGAGTTTCCTTTCTTTAATAATTCTAACAAAAGTCCTGGAACTGAGCCCTTCGTGGGCTCTGATTGGTTCACGTGCCATGCCCTCAGGCCAGGGTCTGCCCTTATTGGCCACTCCAGGGTCACATGCTCAGCCAGTATGCTGAATGGGGGTGGAGCCAGCTCCACCTACTACACGTGGGCTGAGGTTGGGGGAAGGGTGGTGCCCCAAGAAAAAGGGGGTGTCGGTACCAGAAGCAGGCAGAAGCACCCTCTGACCCTCAGAGCATCCAGCCCTGTGCCCTTGACTTTCTGACTCTACTCACAACGCCATTCTCCTTACCACAGGAGCTGCCCATAAGCGGGTGCCTGGGCCACACTCCATGTCCCTCGTATCTTTCCACTACCTGCATCTGATTCCCGAGCTCAGCAAGAGTCAGGGACAATCAAAAGAGTCAATGACTCACACACACACGGAGCAGCTCAGCCTAACTTGGACTCTTAGGGCCAACTTTTGTTAAATCGTTTCAATGAGAAAATGCATAATGAGTTCCACACACCTGCTCTACAGATGGGATTTGGAAAATAAATATTCACAGGCAAGGGTGCTCTTTTTCCATCAGGACCAACACCCATTGGTCAATCTTTCCACCTCTGGTAAAATAAAAGCAGCTGGTCAGGGTGTCCTCAAGCAAAACCCATGATACTCAACCTTGGCTCCAGATGGTAGTTTAAACGTTTTCCTGCTCTGACCACTTTATTCACTTTTGAAACTCTCCCGCCCTTCCCTCACTCCATCCTTTCCCCACTTCCAGCCCCAGCACGAGTCTTCCCTTCTTACTCCCACCAAATCAGGCAGCACCCCTGCCTGGGAGAAGTAGTAAAGACTGTCTTTATCTTTAAGGGATCAGAGCCTCTGCTTTTCAAACAACTCCCCCATTCAAATCACAGCCAGGTAGGTAGTAGAGGCAGGGGCGGCAAGAAGAGTTGAGAAGCAGGTGTTCACAGGAAAAGGCAGCCAACAGGTAAACCACCTGAGATGAGGTAGGACATCTGGGAAAGCAGCAGTTGGAACAGGACTAGGAACAGAAAACAAGCTCGTGCATTGCTATAGCTATAAACCTTCTTTAAGCGCAAGCAAGAGACACCATCTTCAGCACCATGAAGGGAGCAGTGCAATTTATGAGAGGGATATGGATGCCCACAAAACAGGAAGAAGATCTGACCTGCCATGTCTCAGAGAGGACAGGAACCAGAATGGTGTTGAGATTCTAGGCAGAAGGAACTATTTTCTGTCCTTGTAAGATTCATCCGAGTTTCACATTTCCAGAAGTCTGTTCCCCAAAGGAAAGCTGAGGGGCTGTTATCAAGAGACAGGCTAAAATAGCAGTTCTCCATTGCAGAGGTCATAATGCTGTATTTGAGGGTTTCCCGTTTATTTAGACTTTGGGTATGCCTTTCTGTACTGTTTCTCTCTCCCTCTGTGTGAACTAGAGAGATAAAGTTGTGAGTAAATCATTCAGTAAGAACATCACCAAGGCATTTTACTAACTAAGTGCCTGTGTCAGACCCTCTGCTGGTCACTGCAACACAAAGGCACAAATACATCATCATGGCCACCAAGGTTTAGAAGGGAAGGTAGACGTGGAACTCAGCGACAGCAGTCGGTATGGTTCGTGCTGTGGGAGAGATATGCAGGGGGAATGCGGGGTGGAGGAAGCATGGCCAGGTCTGCCAAGGCAGTGGAGGCTTGAGAAAAGCATCTTCCGGGAGGTGACCCTGAGTGGAACCTGGAAAGATGGGGTTGGTAGAGGTTCAGCAGGGAGACACTCGGGTCGAGTGGCTTACAGGGTGGTGTTCCAACCAGACGTAGAGTACTCAGAGCAAACACAAAGGGGCAGAGACACCAATCATTCTGGGTCGTAAGCAGTAAGTTCTCAGATGCTGACGAGGAAGTGGAGTGTGGTGCCAGGTAAGGCTAGAGAGGAAATCACAGGCCAGGCCAGATCTCGGAAGGCCTTTGCAGGCCATGCTAAGGACTTTGGTATAAGTCTGTAGGTAGAGGGGCTCTACAAGGATTTGAAGCAGAGAAGTGATGTGATCTGATTTGCATTTCAGGAAGATCCTGCTGGCGCAGAAGGAAGGCTAGAAATGGAGATAATTACAAGTTTATTGCAAAATTCTGGGCAGGGACCAGAACGAAAGCCATAATAATGAAGGTAAAGAAGAGGTGACAGGTAGGTGAGATGTTAGGACTCAGAGCTGATTTGTTAGGAAAGGTGAGGGACAGGGAACATCACCCCCAGGTTTACGGCTTGGGTAGAGGTGGCTGGTGATGCCATTCTCCCAAAACAGGGTCTTCACAAAAGAAGAGGAATAGGGTTAGGAGAGAAAAAGATAAGTTCAGTGTCAGGTATTGGATCTTGGATGTCTGGGGCACGCAGGAAGAGCTCTCCAGTAGAAGGTGGGACCTCAGCATCCCAGAGCTGAGAGACAGGGACATGTGGAGCTGGGTGTGTGAGTGTAGGGGTGGGAGATGGCCTTAGGCCTGTGTGCTTGGGAGTGAAGATTGAGGGGCCAGGAGAGGAGCCTGAGAAGGGACTGTCAACGAGGTAGGAGGAGACCCGAGAGAGCGTTGCCAGAGAGGCTGGCAGAGAATGATGTTTTCAGAAGAAGAGGACACGTTCAACAACCCCGGATGCCTCAGAGAGATTCCCCACAATGAAGCTCAAAAAAAGTCCATTGGATTTGACGTTTATAAGGTTGTTGTTGACCAAAGCTAGAGATCTTTCAGTGCGGTGGTGGGGCGAGAGGCCAGATTGGGGTGAGCCCAACGGTGTGGGTGGTGCGTCAAGGAGAGGGAGCCATGATCATAGGAAGCTGACTTCTAACCCCCCATCCCCACCCCGTGCCCGTGGCCCCATGCTGGCAGCAAGACCAAGACGAGCCGGGCTCTAAGGGACTCTGAAGACTTTCATTCATTTGTTCACCCATGTGTTTATCAAACATTATCTATAGAGTGTCTACTCTATGCCAAGTCCTGTGCTGGGCACCCAGACCCAAAAGATGAGTAAGACCCAGTTGCTGCCCTAGAGATACTCAGGGTTTAATTGGAAACACACCCAAAGATCAGACATGTAGCCATGTGATGGAGACCCTGTTATAACCAAATGATGAAGGATGACGGAAATCAAGGAAGGCTTCATGGAGAAGGGTCAGTGGAGCGAGCTGGGTACTTAGAATCTGTCATATCCACCATGGCCAGCCAGGAAATCCCTTGAAGCAGGGGAGGGACAGGATCAGCTTTCTGTTGTGGTTTCATGCAGACAAGTGATGAATTTTCACAAATGTGCTACCCTCACATAAGCAGCACCCAGAGCAAGAAACAGGACATGACCAGCCTCCAGAAGCCCTTCCTGTCTCTTTTCGGCCACTGGCCCCCACCCAACCCCCGCCTTTTTTTTTTTTTTTTTTTTTTTTTTTTTATTAAGAAAGAGTATTCGGCTTTCATTTGTGTTTTCTGTCTTTTGCTCAAGATTCCATCTATGAGATTCTTCTGTATCGCTGTGTGTAGTACTAGCTGGTCACTCTCCGACTGTCTATTAGGAAGATGTGGCAAAGATGTGAACGAGTAGACTGTGAAACTCAGTCCCTTCCTTTGCTCTGCAGTCCTGGTGCATCTAATTGACCAGCTACCTTGGCTCCTTACCCCTCCCCAAATTTATGTGGGCGGGGCCAGCTCTCCCCACGCCCCACCTCTCTCCGTAAGAGTCATTATTCACTTCTCGGATTGCTTACAATGTTCACTTAGGTGCAAGGTCTCTTGACCGCCCACCTGTGCACATGTGTGTACATGTACGTGTGCATTTGTGTGTGTGTGTGTGTGTGTCGGCAGGGAAGGAGAGGGATGGCACTCTGTAGGGTTTGCTCCAGCCTGGGCCCCATTTGGGGGGTGGCCCGTGAGGCCGAAAGGCTGTCCTGGAGAGAGACAGGCCAGCTTGCAGGGGGAGTTGTGATGGACAAAATGGGAAGCGGAGGGGTGGGTGGCGTGGCAGGGTGTGAATGACGGAGCCAGAGCCCTGCCTGTCCCAGTAATGAAGGGACCACCCTCAGAGGAGCCCTAAGTCATTACTGTCTTTCTAACTGCCACCCCCTCGAACACTCGGGAAGCTTTCAAATCCCAGAGCAATCCATTCCCCATTTCTGCTGAAAGAAAAATGAGAAATCATATGCTGGGAGGAATAAGTAATTCCTGCCTGTCTTTTTAAAAATACATCAAGTCCCTGCAGAGAATCTGCTTTCAAACAGAGGCCTTCAGATCCTGATCAGCAGGGCGGTTTCTGCTGCCAAGGCCTCTGCTGCCGACAGCTCCTCATCAGATTCCTGAAGGAAGAGGTTATATTGCTAACAAGACCTACCCTTGGAGTCTCTCTTGCCTGAGTTTTGTCCCAGGTGCCCTTTATTCTTCCCTTCGCCTGTTCAGAGGTTAATAAGCTCGTATTTTCAAGAGCAGCTCTGGTGCGAAGGATAGCTGGCTGTGTTCCCTCTCGACTTAGAATGAAGATTTGTTCTTTCAGAAGTCGGCAGTGGAAATGTTTACAGACCTGACCTGCCAGGTGAAAGGGCTCTAGTGTAAATCCTGTTGGGCTGAGGGCCTTGTGGGGAGTGGGAGGCTGGGGGCTCTGGACAGGTGAGGACTCCTTGCCTCTAAAATATACATCGGCTTTCTCTTTGCAGGCATCCAGTCTAGTGCTTTGCTTGCTCTGTATTTCTGCGTTTCCTTGTCTGCAAGAGTCTGGGTATCTCACGAGTTGGCAGGATGGCCTCTGGCTCCAGTAACCTTAGAATATGGGTTGGGAGCCCAGACCTAAGAACTAGAAGGGTGTGTCCTAGAACTTCTAGCTACTTAGGGGCAGAATCGGGACTAGGTAGTTTCAGAAGCTATTGTCTCCTTCCTCCTAACGTGAAGTTTCTCTTCTCTGTTTACCTCTCAGCAGCCTTCTGGCGAGAGTTCTCTAATAATCCTTCGTCATGTTTCTGTGCTCTAAGTCACTGCCTTTTTTTAGTCTCCACGAATATTTTCCTGATCATGTCAGGACATAGTCTCAAGAAAAATATGCTATAATAACCACATGAAGTTATTAATGGCTGCTGTTAGGCAACGTGGAGTCCGTGTCCCAAGAGTATTTGCATTTCAGTAGCGGTAGAGGCGCACACACACCTCAAATGGTTATTTGTAAGATTTACGGTGTTCCGACGTCCCGCTTTCTCAGCACGTGGAAAGTTGAACTTCTCCCTCCCTGTTTAATCAGGTGTGGCCACATGACCCTCTTGAGCCAATGAAATGTAAGTGGAGGTGGCATGTGTTGCTGCTGGTGAAAACTTTAAGAACCAGTGTGTGATTTGCCACATTCTTTGTCTTGCCTCACCAGTTGAAAGCCTATGTCAAGGTGGGTCTACTCACCCAGGACAGAACCTGTAGGGGAGTGAGAAATAAACTTTATTGGATTAAACGTCTGAGATTTGGGGGATGTTTATTACTGCAGGATAACCTAGCATATCCATGCTGATAAATAGGCTGTGGAATTTCAGGCATTTAAAATGGCATGCCCAATAGCACTGGACAGTTAGGGGACATGGACTATGTCATTGTGTCCTAGCCTACTTCTATAATCACCATGCACCAAGCCACAGCTTTGGGCGTGTGGAGTACACCCAGCCTCTAAGCTGTATTAATTGGGGGCACTCATTGACTTGAAGGTGAGAGGAGTGTCAGAAAGTGAGCCCAGGCCACGTAACACCTGCCTCATTACTCTTCAGGGCCAGACAGCTCCAAGTGTGTGTGTGGCCAGGTAGAGACTTGATCAGGCCCAGAAGATGTCTGGGCTACGAACCCAGGCTGTGTACATTATTGGATTGTAATTTATATCCCTTTGCCCTGATTTGATATTTCCCTGTATTGCTTTTCTCTAAAAATAAAACATAAATCTTTGTGGTCAGTGTTATAGAAGGCAGTCAAATCGTTCCCTGTGTCTTCTCAAACAGAACCTCAAAGTTAGCCATTGCAAATTCAATCCCACAGAATTTTATTAAGAACCTACTATGTGCCCTTAGAGATGTCCCTGCCTTAGCTTCACAGTCTAGCAGAGAAGATGAAACATTAAAAAATAACTGGAACAAAATGTAAGCACTGTATATAGCTCATTCATTCAATAAACATTTAGTGAAGATTGTGTCCTAGGTAACAGAAGTTATAGAAAGTATAGATGTATGGCTAGACAGTTATAGAAACACTTAGGAGCAACTATCTCCTTCCGGAAGAAGGGAGGTGTTCTAGATAGTTTTGCTTCATAACAAACCACCCCAAACCCCAGTGACTTAAAATAGCCATTGTATTAAATTCACAGGTTCTATGGGTTGGGAATCCAGGCAGGGAACAGTGGAAATAGATTATCTCTGCTACTAACATCTTGAAGGACGCTAAGGGGGTAGGTGACCTCATGGTCTGGGACTGGAGTCATTGAGAGACTGGCTCCTGGACTGGGGTGATTCAAAGAGGAGGCTTTGCTGAAACCGACAACTGGCAGGTCACCTTTCAATGTGGCTTGAGCTTCTCACAGTATGGAGGCTGGGTCCCAAGAGGGAGCTTACAGAATGAGTGCCATGAGAGTGAGTGTTCCACAAGAAGTAGGAGCACATGGTAAGGCCTTTTGTGACCTAGCCTTGGAAATCTTACAGTGCCACTTCCTCTGCATTCTATTGGTTTGTAAGTCAGCCACTAAGGCCAACCCAGGTGCAAGGCATGAGACATAGATGCCACCTCTCAATGAGAGGAACATACAAGAATCTGTAGACATGTTTTACTTATTTTAGTTTATTTATTTATTTTTTATACAGCAGGTTCTTATTAGTTATCTATTTTATACATATTAGTGTATATATGTCAAACCCAATCTCCCAATTCATCCCACCACCACTACCACCCACCCCCACCCTGGGCTTTCCTCCTTTTTGTGCCCATACATTTGTTCTCTATGTCTGTGTCTCTATTTCTGCCTTGCAAAATGGTTCATCTGTATCATTTTTCTAAATTCCACATATATGCATTAATATACGATATTTTTTTTCTCTTTCTGACTTACTTCACTCTGTATGACAGTCTCTAGATCCATCCACATCTCAACAAATGACCCAATTTCGTTCCTTTTCCTAGGTATTTTATTCTTTTTGTTGCAGTGGTGAATGGGATTGTTTCCTTAATTTCTCTTTCTGACTTTTCACTGTTAGTATAGAGGAATACAAGAGATTTCTGTGCACTAATTTTGTATCCTGCAACTTTACCAAATTCATTGATTAGCTCTAGTAGTTTTCTGGTGGCATTTTTAGGATTCTCTATATATAGTATCATGTCATCTGCAAACAGTGACCATTTTACTTTTTTTTTTTTACATCTTTATTGGAGTATAATTGCTTTACAATGGTGTGTTATAACAAAGTGAATCAGTTACACATATACATATGTTCCCATGTCTCCTCCCTCTTTTGTATCCCGCCCTCCCATCCTCCCTATCCCAACCATCCAGGTGGTCACAAAGCACCGAGCTGATCTCCCTGTGCTATGCGGCTGCTTCCCACTAGCTATCTATTTTACGTTTGGTAGTGTATATATGTCCATGACACTCTCTCACTTTGTCACAGCTTACCCTTCCCCCTCCCCATATCCTCAAGTCCATTCTCTAGTAGGTCTGTGTCTTTATTCCCATCTTACCCCTAGGTTCTTCATGACATTTTTTTCTTATATTCCATATATATGTGTTGGCATACGGTATCTGTATTTCTCTTTCTGACTTACTTCACTCTGTATGACAGACTCTAGGTCTATCCACCTCACTACAAATAACTCAATTTCATTTCTTTTTATGGCTGAGTAATATTCCATTGTGTATATGTGCCACATCTTCTTTATCCATTCATCCAATGATGGACACTTAGGTTGTTTCCATCTCCTGGCTATTGTAAATAGAGCTGCAATGAACATTTTGGCACATGACTCTTTTTGAAGTATGGTTTTCTCAGGGTATATGCCCAGTAGTGGGATTGCTGGGTCATATGGTAGTTCTATTTGTAGTTTTTTAAGGAACCTCCATACCGTTCTCCATAGTGGCTGTACCAATTCACATTCCCACCAGCAGTGCAAGAGTGTTCCCTTTTCTCCAAACCCTCTCCAGCATTTATTGTTTCTAGATTTTTTGATGATGGCCATTCTGACTGGTGTGAGATGATATCTCATTGTAGTTTTGATTTGCATTTCTCTAATGATTAATGATGTTGAGCATGCTTTCATGTGTTTGTTGGCAATCTGTATATCTTCTTTGGAGAAATGTCTGTATAGGTCTTCTGCCTATTTTTGGATTGGGTTGTTTGTTTTTATGTTATTGAGCTGCATGAGCTGCTTATAAATTTTGGAGATTAATCCTTTGTCAGTTGCTTCATTTGCAAATATTTTCTCCCATTCTGAGGGTTCTCTTTTGGTCTTGTTTATGGTTTCCTTTGCTGTGCAAAAGCTTTTAAGTTTCATTAGGTCCCACTTGTTTATTTTTGTTTTTATTTCCATTTCTCTAGGAGGTGGGTCAAAAAGGATCTTTCTGTGATTTATGTCATAGAGTGTTCTGCCTATGTTTTCCTCTAAGAGTTTGATAGTTTCTGGCCTTCCATTTAGGTCTTTAATCCATTTTGAGCTTATTTTTGTGTATGGTGTTAGGGAGTGATCTAATCTCATACTTTTACATGTCCCTGTCCAGTTTTCCCAGCACCACTTATTGAAGAGGCTGTCCTTTCTCCACTGTACATTCCTGCCTCCTTTATCAAAGATAAGGTGACCATATGTGCGTGGGTTTATCTCTGGGCTTTCTATCCTGTTCCATTGATCTATCTTTCTGTTTTTGTGCCAGTACCATACTGTCTTGATTACTATAGCTTTGTAGTATAATCTGAAGTCAGGGAACTTGATTCCTCCAGCTCCGTTTTTCGTTCTCAAGATTGCTTTGGCTATTCAGGGTCTTTTGTGTTTCCATACAAATTGTGAAATTTTTTGTTCTAGTTCTGTGAAAAATGCCAGTGGTAGTTTCATAGGGATTGCATTGAATCTGTAGATTGCTTTGGGTAGTAGAGTCATTTTCACAATGTTGATTCTTCCAATCCAAGAACATGGTATATCTCTCCATCTATGTGTATCATCTTTAATTTCTTTCATCAGTGTCTTATAATTTTCTGCATAGAGTTCTTTTGTCTCCTTAGGTAGGTTTATTCCTAGATATTTTATTCTTTTTGTTGCAATGGTAAATGGGAGTGTTTTCTTGGTTTCACTTTCAGAGTTTTCATCATTAGTGTATAGGAATGCAAGAGATTTCTGTGCATTAATTTTGTATCCTGCTACTTTACCAAATTCATTGATTAGCTCTAGTAGTTTTCTGGTGGCATTTTTAGGATTCTATATATATAGTATCATGTCATCTGCAAACAGTGACAGTCTTACTTCTTCTTTTCTGATTTGGATTCCTTTTATTTCCTTTTCTTCTCTGATTGCTGTGGCTAGGACTTCCAAAACTATGTTGAATAAGAGTGGTGAGAGTGGGAAACCTTGTCCTGTTCCTGATCTTAGTGGAAATGCTTTCAGTTTTTCACCATTGAGGATGATGTTGGCTGTGGGTTTGTCATATATGGCCTTTATTATGTTGAGGAAAGTTCCCTCTATGCCTACTTTCTGCAGGGTTTTTATCATAAATGGGTGTTGAATTTTGTCGAAAGCTTTCTCTGCATCTATTGATATGATCATGTGGTTTTTCTCCTTCAATTTGTTAATATGGTGTATCACGTTGATTGATTTGCGTATATTGAAGAATCCTTGCATTCCTGGAATATACCCCACTTTATCATGGTGTATGATCCTTCTAATGTGCTGTTGGGTTTTGTTTGCTAGTATTTTGTTGAGGATTTTTGCATCTATGTTCATCAGTGATATTGGCCTGTAGTTTCCTTTCTCTGTAACATCCTTGTCTGGTTTTGGTATCAGGGTGATGGTGGCCTCGTTGAATGAGTTTGGGAGTGCTCCTCCCTCTGCTAGAAGAGTTTGAGAAGGATAGGTGTTAGCTCTTCTCTAAATGTTTGATAGAATTCGCCTGTGAAGCCATCTGGTCTTGGGCTTTTGTTTGTTGAAAGATTTTTAATCACATTTTCAATTTCAGTGCTTGTGATTGGTCTGTTCATATTTTCTATTTCTTCCTGATTCAGTCTTGGCAGGTTGTGCATTTCTAAGAATTTGTCCATTTCTTCCAGGTTGTCCATTTTATTGGCATAGAGTTGCTTGTAGTAATCTCTCATGATCTTTTGTATTTCTGCAGTGTCAGTTGTTACTTCTCCTTTTTCATTTCTAATTCTATTGATTTGAGCCTTCTCCCTTTTTTTCTTGATGAGTCTGGCTAATGGTTTATCAATTTTGTTTATCTTCTCAAAGAACCAGCTTTTAGTTTCATTGATCTTTGCTATCGTTTCCTTCATTTCTTTTTCATTTATTTCTGATCTGATCTTTATGATTTCTTTCCTTCTGCTAACTTTGGTGTTTTTTTCTTCTTCTTTCTCTAACTGCTTTAGGTGCAAAGTTAGGTTGTTTATTCGAGATGTTTCCTGTTTCTTAAGGTAGGATTGTATTGCTATAAACTTCCCTCTTAGAACTGCTTTTGCTGCATCCCATAGGTTTTGGGTCATCATGTCTCCATTGTCATTTGGTTTTAGGTATTTTTTGATTTCCTCTTTGATTTCTTCAGTAATCACTTCGTTATTAAGTAGTGTATTGTTTAGCCTCCATGTGTTTGTATTTTTTACAGATCTTTTCCTGTAATTGATATCTAGTCTCAGAGCATTGTGGTTGGAAAAGATACTTGATACAATTTCAATTTTCTTAAATTTACCAAGGCTTGATTTGTGACCCAAGATATGATCTATCCTGGAGAATGTTCCATGAGCACTTAAGAAAAATGTGTATTCTGTTGTTTTTGGATGGAATGTCCTATAAATATCAATTAAGTCCATCTTGTTTAATGTATCAAAGCTTGTGTTTCCTTATTTATTTTCATTTTGGATGATCTGTCCATTGGTGAAAGTGGGGTGTTAAAGTCCCCTACTATGAATGTGTTACTGTCAATTTCCCCTTTTATGGCTGTTAGCATTTGCCTGATGTATTGAGGTGCTCCTATGTTTGGTGCATAAATATTTACAATTGTTATATCTTTTTCTTGGATCAATCCCTTGATCATTATGTAGTGTACTTCTTTGTCTCTTCTAATAGTCTTTATTTTTTTTTTTTTTTTTTTTTTTTTTTTTTTTTTTTTTTTTTTGCGCCATGGACCCAGCTGCTCTGCAGCATGTGGGATCTTCCCGGACCGGGGCACGAACCCATGTCCCCTGCACTGGCAGGCGGACTCTCAACCACTGCACCACCAGGGAAGGCCAATAGTCTTTATTTTTAAGTCTATTTTGTCTGATATGAGAATTGTTACTCCAGCTTTCTTTTGGTTTCCATTTGCATGGAATATCTTTTTCCATCCCCTTACTTTCAGTCTGTATGTGTCTCTAGGTCTGAAGTGGGTCTCTTGTAGACAGCATATATATGGGTTCTTGTTTTTGTATCCATTCAGCCAGTCTGTGTCTTTTGGTGGGAGCATTTAATCCATTTACATTTAAGGTAATTATCGATATGTATATTCCTATTCCCATTTTCTTAATTGGGGTTTGTTATTATAGGTCTTTTCCTTCTGTTGTGTTTCTTGCCTAGAGAAGGTCCTTTAGCGTTTGTTGTAAAGCTGGTTTGGTGGTGCTGAACTCTCTCAGCTTCTGCTTGTCTGTAAACCTTTTAATTTCTCCATCAAATCTGAATGAGATCCTTGCTGGGTAGAGTAATCTTGGCTGTAAGTTTTTCTCCTTTATCACTTTAAATATGTCCTTCCAGTCCCTTCTGGCTTGCAGAGTTTCTGCTGAAAGATCAGCTGTTAACCTTATGGGGATTCCATTGTGTATTATTTTTCCCTTGCTGCTTTTAATATGTCTTCTTTGTATTTAATTTTTGACAGTTTGATTAATATGTGTCTTGGCATGTTTTTCCTTGGATTTATTCTGTATGGGACTCTCTGTGCTTCCTGGACTTGATTAACTATTTCCTTTCCCATATTAGGGAAGTTTTCAACTATAATCTCTTCAAATATTTTCTCAGTCCCGTTCTTTTTTTCTTCTTCTTCTGGAACCCCTATAAATTGAATGTTGGTGCGTTTAATGTTGTCCCAGAGGTCTCTGAGACTGTCCTCAGTTCTTTTCATTCTTTTTTCTTTATTCTGCCCTGTAGTAGTTATTTCCACTATTTTATCTTCCAGGTAACTTATCCATTCTTCTGCCTCAGTTATTCTGCTATTGATCCCATCTAGTGTATTTTTAATTTCATTTATTGTGTTGTTCATCGTTGCTTGTTTCATCTTTAGTTCTTCTAGGTCCTTGTTAAATGTTTCTTGCATTTTTCTATTCTATTTCCATGATTTTGGATCATCTTTACTATCATTATTCTGAATTCTTTTTCAGATAGACTGCCGATTTCCTCTTCATTTGTTAGATCTGGTGGGTTTTTATCTTGCTCCTTCATCTGCTGTGTGTTTTTCTGTCTTCTCATTTTGCTTATCTTACTGTGTTTGGAGTCTCTTTTTTGCAGGCTGCAGGTTTGTAGTTCCCGTTGTTTTTGGTGTCTGTCCCCAGTGGCTAAAGTTGGTTCAGCGGGTTGTGTAGGCTTCCTGGTGGAGGAGACTAGTGCCTGTGTTCTGGTGGATGAGGCTGGATCTTGTATTTCTGGTGGGCAGGTCCACGTCTGGTGGTGTGTTTTGGGGTGTCTGTGGACTTATTATGATTTTAGGCAGCCTCTCTGCTAATGGGTGGGGTTGTGTTCCTGTCTTGCTAGTTGTTTGTCATAGGGTGTCCAGCACTGTAGCTTGCTGGTCATTGAGTGAAGCTGGGTGCTGGTGTTGAGATGGAGATCTCTGGGAGATTTTCACCATTTGATATTATGTGGAGCTAGGAGGTCTCTTGTGGACCAGTGTCCTGAAGTTGGCTCTCCCACCTCAGAGGCACAGCACTGACTCCTGGCTGCAGCACCAAGAGCCTTTCATCCACACAGCTCAGAATAAAAGGGAGAAAAAGTAGAAAGAAAGAAAGAGAGAAAGAAAGAGGATAAAATAAAATAAAGTAACATAAAACAAAACAAAGTTATTAAAATAAAAAATCATTAAGAAAAAAATATTTTTAAAGAAAGAAAAAAAAAAAAAAACGGACAGATAGAACCCTAGGACAAATGGTGAAAGCAAAGCTATACAGACAAAATCTCACACAGAACCATACACATACACACTCACAAAAAGAGGAAAAGGGGAAAAAATAATAAATCTTGCTCTCAAAGTCCACCTCCTCAATTTGGGATGATTTGTTGTCTATTCATGTATTCCACAGATGCAGGGTACATCAAGTTGATTGTGGAGCTTTAATCTGCTGCTTCTGAGGCTGCTGGGAGAGATTTCCCTTTCTCTTCTTTGTTTGCACAGCTCCCGGGTTCAGCTTTGGATTTGGCCCCGCCTCAGTGTGTAGGTCGCCGGAGGGCGTCTGTTCTTCGCTCAGACAGGATGGGGTTAAAGGAGCAGCTGCTTCGGGGGCTCTGGCTCCCTCAGGCCGGGGGGAGGGAGGGGTGCGCATGCGTGGCGAGCCTGCGGCGGCAGAGGCCGTCCGGACGTTGCACCAGCCCGAGGCGCACCGTGCTTTCTCCCGGGTAAGTTGTCCCTGGATCCCAGGACCCTGGCAGTGGCGGGCTGCACAGGCTCCCGGGAGGGGAGCTGTGGATAGTGACCTGTGCTCGCATACAGGCTTCTTGGCGGCAGCAGCAGCAGACTTAGCGTCTCATGCCCGTCTCTGGGGTCCGCGCTGTTAGCCACTGCTCGCGCCCGTGTCTGGAGCTCCTTTAAGCAGCGCTCTGAATCCTCGCTCCTCACGCACCAGGAAACAAAGAGGGAAAAAAAAGTCTCTTGCCTCTTCGGCAGCTCCAGACTTTTTCCTGGACTCCCTCCCGGCTAGCCGTGACGCACTAGCCCCCTTCAGGCTGTGTTCACGCCAACCCCAGTCCTCTCCCTGCGCTCCGACCGAAGCCCGAGCCCCAGCTCCCAGCCCCGCCCGCCCCGGCGGGTGAGCAGACAAGCCTCTCAGGCTGGTGAGTGCTGGTTGGCACCGATTCTCTGTGCGGGAATCTCTCCGCTTTGCCCTCCTCACCCCTGTGGCTGCGCTCTTCTCCAAGGCTCCGAAGCTTCCCCCCTCCGCCACCCGCAGTCTCCGCCCAGGAAGGGGCTTCCAGTGTGTGGAAACTTCTCCTCCTTCACAGCTCCTTCTCACTGGTGCAGGTCCCATCCCTATTCTTTTGTCTCTGTTTATTCTTTTTTCTTTCGTCCTACCCAGGTACGTGGGGGAGTTTCTTGCCTTTTGGGAGGTCTGAGGACTTCTGCCAGCATTCAGTAGTTGTTCTGTAGGAGTTGTTCCACGTGTAGATGTATTTCTGGTGTATCTGTGGGGAGGAAGGTGATCTCCGCATCTTATTCTTCCACCATCTTCTCCCTCGCTCCGGTACGATGATTCCGGCCCACCGTCCCCACGACTGTTGTGGCTTCGGCCGCCGGGGCCCCTCCAGAGCTGGCAGCCTCAGTGAGGCCGACCTCCCCTCAGGCTCCGGGGCAGTTCCGTGACGGCGGAGGGAAGAGACCCCGAGCCAGGTGTTCCAGCTCTGCCCATTTTACTTCTTTTCCAATTTGGATTCCTTTTATTTCTTTTTCTTCTCAGAATGCTGTGATTGGGACTTCCAAAACTATGTTAAATAATAGTGCCGAGAAAGTGCTCCAGAAAGTGAGCACAGAGGGAACCTACCTCTACATAATAAAGGCCATATACGACAAACCCACAGCAAACATCATTCTCAGTGGTGAGCAAATGAAACTACTTCCTCTATGATCAGGAACAAGACAAGGATGTCCACTCTTGCCACTATTATTCAACATAGTTTTGGAAGTCCTAGCCACAGCAATCAGAGAAGAAAAAGAAATAAAAGGAATCCAAATTGGAAAAGAAGAAGTAAGACTGTCACTGTTTGCAGTTGACATGATTCTATACATAGAGAATCCTAAAGATGCCACCAGAAAACTATTAGAGCTAATCAATGAATTCGGTAAAGTTGCAGGATACAAAATTAATGCACAGAAATCTCTTGCATTCCTATACACTAATGATGAAAAATCTGAGACAGAAATTAAGGAAACACTCCCATGTACCATTGCAGCAAAAAGAATAAAATACTTAGGAGAAAACCTACATAGGGAGACAAAAGACTTGTATGCAGAAAACTATAAGACACTGATGAAAGAAATTAAAGGTGATACCAACAGATGGAGAGATATACCATGTTCTTGGATTAGAAGAATCAATATTGTGAAAATGACTATACTACCCAAAGCAATCTACAGATTCAGTGCAATCCCCATCAAATTACCAATGGCATTTCTTATGGAACTAGAACAAAAAAATCCTAAAATTTGTATGGAGACACAAAAGACCCCGAATAGCCAAAGCAGTCTTGAGGGAAAAAAACGGAGCAGGAAGAGTCAGACTCCCTGACTTAGACTATACTACAAAGCTACAGTAATCAAGACAATGTGGTACTGGCACAAAAACAGAAACATAGATCGATGGAACAAGATAGAAAGCCCAGAGGTAAACTCACACACCTATGGTCAACTAATCTATGACAAAGGAGGCAAGGATATACAATGGAGAAAAGACAATAAGTGGTGCTGGGAAAACTGGACAGCTATATGCAAAAGAATGAAATTAGAACACTCCCTAACACCACCCACAAAAATAAAGTCAAAATGGATTAGAGATCTGAATGTAAGACCAGACACTATAAAACTCTTAGAGGAAAACATAGGAAGAATGCTCTTTGACATAAATCACAGCAAGGTATTTTTTGATCCACCTCCTAGAGTAATGGAAATAAAAACGAAAATAAACAAATGGGACCTAATGAAACTTCAAATCTTTTGCACAGCAAAGGAAACCATAAACAAGATGAAAAGACAACCCTCAGAATGGGAGAAAATATTTGCAAATGAATCAATGGACAAAGGAGTAATCTCCAGATATATAAACAGCTCATGCAGCTCAATATTAAAAAAACTAACAACCCCATCCAAAAATGGGCAGTGGACCTAAACAGACATTTCTCCAAAGAAGACATGCAGATGGCAAAGAGGCACAACATCACTAATTATTAGAGAAATGCAAATCAAATATACAATGAGGTATCACCTCACACCAGTTAGAATGGGCATCATCAGAAAATCTACAAACAACAAATGCTGGAGAGGGTGTGGAGAAAAGGGAACCCTCTTGCACTGTTGTTGGGAATGTAAATTGATACAGCCACTATGGAAAACAGTATGGAGTTTCCGTAAAAAACTACAAATAGAATTACCATATGATACAGCAATCCCACTACTGGGCATATACCCAGAGAAAACTATAATTCAAAAAGATACATGCACCCCAATGTTCATTGCAGCACTATTTACAATAGCCAGGTCATGGAAGCAACCTTAATGCCCATCGACAGACAAATGGATAAAGAAGATGTGGTACATATATACAATGGAATATTACTTATCCATAAAACGGAACGAAATTGGGTCATTTGTTGAGATGTGGATGGATCTAGAGACTGTCATACAGAGTGAAGTGAGTCAGAAAGAGAAAAACAAATATCGTAGCTTAACACATATATGTGGAACCTAGAAAAATGGTACAGATGAAGCGGTTTGCAGTGCAGAAATTGAGACACAGATGTAGAGAACAGATGTATGGACACCAAGGGGGGAAAGCGGCGTGGGGTGGTGGTGGTGGTGGTGGTGTGATGAATTGGGCGATTGGGATTGACATTGTGTACACTGATGTGGATAAAATTGATGACTAATAAGAACCTGCTGTATAAAAAAGAAAAGAATGTCCGCCTTCCCTTTTAAACTCTAAGAATTACGAGGACAAATGTTATTTTCACTCTGAATTCTATGCCGAGCACCTACAGCAATGCCCTGACATACAACAGGTGCTCAACTTCAGTGAGTGAAGGAAGTTAGTAAGTAAATGGAGGACTGTATGGTGAGGAAGTGATGTTATATGACAGTTGTATAAAAAACATTACCTATGGTAAAACACATCTCTGACAAATATGCATCCAGGACTTATGTTTTAAATGAAGAGATATTCTATTCTTCTTCTTATTATTTTACTTTATGCCTAATGCAACAACAGACTTTTTTATTTTTGCGGTACGTGGGCCTCTCACTGCTGTGGACTCTCCTGTTGCGGAGCACAGGCTCCGGACGCACAGGCCCAGCGGCCATGGCTCACGGGCCCAGCCACTCCACGGCACGCGGGATCCTCCCGGACCGCGGCATGAACCCGCGCCCCCCGCATCAGCAGGCAGACTCTCAACCACTGCGCCACCAGGGAAGCCCAACAACAGACTTTTAAAAACATTTTTATTTTCATATAATTATAGATTCAGAGGAATTTGCAAAGAAATGTAAGGGGAGTTCCCATGTAGCCTTCACCCCTCTTCCCCTTCCCCAGTGTTGAAATCTTGCATAATTATAGTATAATTCTAAAAGACTTTAAAAGAAGTTGTGTTTTAAAAAAGAACCTGAAGAAAACAAAATCACTGTCTCCAAAAGATATCTGCACCCTACCGCCCACATTCATTGCAGCATTATTTACAAAGGCCAAGACATGGAAACAACCTGATTGTCCATCGACAGATGAACGGATAAAGATGTGAGATATACATAATTCGGTCATGAAAAAGAAGGAAATCCTGCCATTTGTGACAACATGGAATGGACCTTGATGGTGTTATGCTAAGTGCAATAAATCAGGCAGAGAAAGGCAAATACTGCATGATCTCACTTATATGTGGAATCTAAACAAAACAACCCAAAACACACAAAAAACAGGCTCATAGATACAGAGAACAGATTGGTGGTTGCTAGAGGTTAAGGAGTGGGGGAGGGTAGGTGAAGTGGATGAAAGTGGTCAAAAGGTATGTTTCCAGTTACAAGATTAATAAGTCCGGGGGATGTAATGTACAGCATGGTGACTATAGTTAACAATAGTGTATCCTGTATCATATAATCAAAAGTTCCTAAGAGAGTAGATCTTACAAGCAAAATAATGTAACTATATATAGTGGTGGATATTAACTAAACTTATTGTGGTGATCATTTCACAATAGGTATATCAATCGTTATGTTGTACAAGTAAAATGAATACAATGTTGTATGTCAATTATATCTTGAAAAAAAAAAAAGAACCTGAAGTGTGGAACATGACAAAGCAGACCACCCCTCCCTCTGTGAGGCTGAGGTGCTCATCCTCTAAAGCCCTCCCATGATCTGAATGTTCCCTTCTCCACTTAAGTGAATATGGAGGGTGATTGACAGGTGCACACGGACCTGCGCCAAGAAGCACACTTAGCTGCTCCCACCTCTGTGTTCCCTGGAGCCTCCGAGGGCCCCCTTACCCTCCCCCAGGGCTTGAGAGCCAGGTTTCAGTGTTGGTTTGACCACTTTCCTGCAGTTACTGAGTCTGAGACCCTCACTCTCAGCCCTCTTTAGCAGTAGGACTTAGGGAATAAACCTGCACTTTTTTCACCTGTGTGACTAGTATTTGCTGGAATGGAAAATTGAATCTCTGAAGGGTGGTATATGATACATTGAATCTCCCCCACCCACTCCCTCGAAATGTATATTCTTGCCGCCAAAAAACAAAACACTCTGGCAAACATTTGACAAATCAGAAGCCTAGCATATGTTTTTCGTTTCCAGTGCACCTCAGGCGCTCTGAGCAAGATGGACTGACCATCCATCCCATCTGCCACTCCTTAGCGTGATAGGAATTAAATGCTTTTCTTTCCTCCAGACAAATCAAGTTTCCCTGTGGTAGGTGGGCGTGAAGCTCACAGATGGGTTGGAAGCATCTGATTTCTATATCTTGTTACCTTAGCACTTATCCCAAAGTGTGGAAATTGTTTACTTGTCTCCCCCCAGCAAACTAGAAAATGAGAGCAGGGATCATGACTCAAACAACTCTCTCAATGCTTGTGGATTCAGTGAAGAATGAAGTAAATCAGTATTGAATGGTAATTCTTGATTTGTTTTGAGTAAAATTGGAAGTGATGAATTGCCCATCTTCACCAGCCAGTTAACCAGCCAGTTAACCTGGCTGAATTAAACCTTCCCCCTGTGTCATTATGTCTTTGGTGCCATCTTGGCATTGCTTTGGGACCAGAAAAGGCATGATTTTGTTTTTCCTCCTACATCTCTCCACTCTGCCCATGGGTCAGTGTACAAGGAAGAAACCTTCATGTCATTGCAGTGTTGAAGCACATGGGCCTTTCTGGGTAACCAAAATCTCTAGGAAACTATATAGTCATAGTCATATTGAGAATTGACTGTGCCATACATCCAGGGTCCATCCAAGCTCGGTTGCTTCCCAGAAAAGACATTTTTAAATTTTCTGTTTTGCTTTGACTTAAATTATCTGACTTGGTTGTCCATATAATGATCGAACTAATCAGACAATTATCTATGTATTTTCGTACTGGTTATATGCACAGTGGGCCAACCTTGGATTGTAAAAGGACATGGGGCCTTTTTTTCTGATTAGTTGACAGTTTTTAAATTATTTTTAAAATGTAGGCATTTTTCATTTAGTTTATTTTACTTGTGTCTACTGGATACTCTGGGATACTTCCAAATCTTTTTTTCCAGGCAGCTTGCTAGGGTCACAAAAGCACAAAGGTAGGTAGACTGAATAATTCAGCTCTGTCCAAATGTGTGATTAGCCCAGAGGCTTCTCAGACAGATAACAAGATGCCAAACATTAAAATTAGAAATTCCTCAAGCTGAGGAAAATAAATTTGACAATTGATTTTGTAAATAATTCTGAGTCATATCATTTGGGACTCTTTGTATTTCTTTTTTTTGGCTGCACCCCGTGGCATGTGGGATCTTAGTTCCCTGACCAGGGATTGAACCCACACCCCCTGCAGTGGAAGCGCAGAGTCTTAACTACTGGATTGCCAGGGAAGTCCCTCATTTGGGACTTTTTTATTCCACAAAGAATGTCGCCTACCTACCATGTTGAACTTCTATAAACAAATACTTGTCATGTAAACAAAAGTCCCTGGAGCTGCCAGGGGGTGAGCATCCCACGAAGCATGGTTGGTGTGTCTCTTAGATATCATCCATCATTTCATTTGTTTGGTTTTGGTAGTCTATTGCTCCACTCCATTCTGTACCATTTCTTTCCAACTTATTAAGTACATATAGATTAATGGACCGCTTTCTAGGTCCCATGGGGTTAGGAGAAAGTGAAAAAAAAATACACAGTTCTGCCTCCTGAAGTGCTTATTTATTTAATTTAGATCAGGTTGAACAAACACATCACCACTGGAAAGGAAGTTCTTTTATAAAGGCCAGTACGTTGATTATAGAATGTGTTGGATAGTTACTCTCAACGTTAGCCTGATAAATATGGCACTCCACTGAGATAATTGTAGGACATATACTGGTGGAAATGGCTCATGTAAATGAATGATACTGATAAAGATTTGGACTTGAGCCAGTTCATGTGAAATGTGAGGCACAACAAGGAAACGGAAGTGAGACTTCTCTTATCTTGGTGAAGAGGACCAAGGTCTGCCATGGATAACGGATCTAGTCTTTCTAGGTGTACTTGCAGCTTTGATTGTGCAGTAGTCTCATGATGGGTTTCTGCTCTGTATATTCCCAACCAGGGGACAAATCCTTCTCAAAGTCACATATAGAACAGCTCCTTAACTTATTTCCCTTCTGGTATACTATGTCCTCACTTTCTTCAAGGTGAATAGTATTACTGTCAAATCTAGAAAAGAAATTTGAAGGGTCTTTCTATATGTGTCCCGTCACAGTACTCTGAAATTTTTCCTGGTGCTATTAAATATAACTGTATATTTTAGCCAAACATTATTGGAATTTTTTGTTTCCATAGCAATGTGTTCATGTTATGGAATGGAAGGAGAAAAATGCTTATTTACGTATTTATTTTGTGTGTCACTTTGCCCCCAAGTGATTGATCATTTAAAGCAAGGGGTTAGGCATTCTTCCCTATAAAAGCTCTAAATTTGTTCTCTTTTCCTCTCCAGTGCTGACTTTTGATATAAAGATGCATACAGTGATGTTACAGACAAAATCAAAACAAATAAAGCTTGGATTTTTTAAAAAATTAATTAATTAATTACTTAATTTTGGCTGCATTGGGTCTTTGTTGCTGCGTGTGGGCTTTCTCTCGTTGCGGTGAGCGGGGGCTACTCTTCATTGTGGTGTGTGGGCTTCTCATTGCGGTGGCTTCTCTTGTTGCGGAGCACGGGCTCTAGGCGTGCGTGCTTCAGTAGTTGTGGCTCGTGGGCTCAGTAGTTGTGGTGCACGGGCTTAGTTGCTCCGCAGCATGTGGGATCTTCCTGGACCAGGGCTCCCCTGCCTTGGCAGATGGATTCTTAACCACTGTGCCACTAGGGAAGTCCGGATTTTGTTTTTTTAAAGTAACTTTATTGACATAAAATTCATACTTTATGAATTCAGTTCAATGGTTCTTAATATATTCACAGAACTGTGCAAAATTCACTATTAATTTTAGAATGTTTTCATCACCCCAAAAAGAAATATACCCATGAGAAGTCACTCCCACATTCTCCCTTTCCCCAAGCCCCCGACTTTCTGTCCCTATAGATTTGCCTATTTAACACACTTCTTAAAAATGGATTCCTACATGATCTTTTTTGACTGTCTTCTTTTCCTTAGTGTAATAGTTTCATCTATGCTGTAGCATGTATTCATACCTTATTTCTTTTTATTGCTGAGTAGTATTCCGTTGTATGGATAGATTACATTTTGTTTACCTTTTCATCAGTTGTGAATATTTGGGTTGCTTCCACATATTGGCTATTTTGAATAACATTGCTATGGATATTTGTGTATAAGTGTTTTTTTCTATGGACATTTGTTTTCAGATCTCTTGAATTTATACCTAGGAATGGAATTGCTGAATCATATGGTAACATTATGTGTGACATTTTGAGGAACTGCTAAACGGTTTTCCAAAGTGGCTAGACAAATTCACATTCTCACTTGCAAAGAGTTTCAATTTTTTCACGTCTTTTTTCACGTCAACACTTGTTATTGTGAGTCCTTTTTTTTTCTTTGGCTGCGTTGGAAATTTTTTGCTGCATTGGAAATTCGTTGCTGTCTGCGGGCTTTTCTCTAGTTGTGGCGAGCAGGAGCTACTCTTTGTTGCAGTGTGCAGGATTCTCATTGCGGTGGCTTCTCTTGTTGCAAAACACAGGCTCTAGGCACGTGGGTTTCAGTAGTTGCAGCATGCAGGCTCAGTAGTTGCGGCTTGCGGGCCCTAGAGCGCACACGCTTCAGCAGTTGTAGTGTGTGGGCTCAGTAGTTGTGGCGCATGGGCTGTAGGGTGCACAGGCTTCAGTAGTTGTGGCTCGTGGGCTCTAGAGCGCAGGCTCACTATTTGTGGTGCATGGGCTTAGTTGCTCTGTGGCATGTGGGATCTTCCTGGCCCAGGGATCGAACCCGAGTCCCCTGCATTGGCAGGCGGATTCCCAACCACAGTGCCACCAGAGAAGTCCCAATGAGTCTTTTTGATTGTAACTATCCTAGTGCATGTGAAGTGGGATCTCATTGTGGTTTTGATTTGTATTCCCCTAATGATTAATAATGCTGAGTATGTTTCATGGATTTCTTGGACTATTGTGTATCTTCTTTAAAGAAATTACTATTCAGAACCTTGCCCATTTTTAGATTGAGTTCTTTTCACTGACAAACTTGTCTGATTCCCTTAACAGACATGTGATTTGCAAATATTTCAAAATATTTTTTATACTTCTGTGGGTTGTCTTTTCACTTTCTTAATGGTTTCCTTTGAAGCACAAATGTTTTTAGTGTTAATAAGATTCAATTAATCTATTTTGCCCTTTGGCACTTGTACTTTTGGTATCATCTCTAAAAAAACTATTGCCTAACTCAAGGTCACAAGGTTTATTCCTCTGTTTTCTTCTAAGAATTATATAATTTTTAGCTCCACATTTAGGTCTAAGATCTATTTTGAGTTAATGGTGTAAGAAAGGAGTCCAACTTCATTCTTTTGCATGTGGAAATCCTGTAGTCCCAGCACCATTGTTGAAGAGACTATTCTTTCCCCAACTAAATTGTTTTGGCACCCTTATCAAAAATCAGTTAACCATTTATTTCTGGACTCTCAGTTCTATTCCACTGATCTATATGTCTATCCTTATCTGGTACTACCCTGACTTAATTATTGCAATTTTGTAGTAAGTTTTTTCAAATGGGAAGTGTGAGTCTTCTATCTTTGGTTTTCTTTTTCAAGATTGTCTTGTCTATTCTGGATCCTTTGAATTTTCATATTAATTCTAGCATCAGCTTGGCCTTTTCTGCAAGAAAACCAGGTGGGATTTTGATAGGGAATCAGTAGATCAATTTGGGGGAGTATTACCATCTTTACCATAATATGTCTTTTTATCCATGAATGAGATATCTTTTCATTTATTTATATCTTTTTTTTTTTTTTGAGGTACGCGGACCTCTCACTGCCGTGGCATCTCCCGTTGCGGAGCACAGGCTCCAGGTGCGCAGGCTCAGCGGCCATGGCTCACGGGCCCAACCGCTTCGTGGCATGTGGGATCTTCCCGGACCGGGGCACGAACCCGTGCCCCCTGCATCGGCAGGCGGACTCTCAACCACTGCACCACCAGGGAAGCCCTATTTCCATCTTTTTAATTTCTTTTCAACAATGTTTTGACAGTTTCAGGGTATACATTTTATATGTGTCGGGCAAGATTGAAGCCTGTGCTTGGGAAAAACCCCTGGGATGGAAAGACTTTTTGCAGCCAAGAGCCTGATAGCTGAAAATTGTGTAGTGGGTCTGGTGACAGGCTGCTGTTGAGTAAAGCAGGGTCAAGGGCCAGGATATTAAGGCTGTGGCTTCCTAGGTTAGCAGGGGGGTAACCTAGGTTAGCAAGTACAAGAGTGAGGATACTGAGAGTTCTCCTGACGTCCTCACTGTGGCCTGGCCACCTGAGTCTACTGATCTGGGCATGCCTTAGTGATGGATAAGAAATACACCAGGGAACCCTAAGTTCTTCAACATCAAGTATATCCTTAACCTCTTTAAGCAAACACTTGTCCCCACTGTGTCCATGTGTCTGAGTGTCTCATTTCTGCTGACCCACAAGCTAATGGGGGCCCTGGTCTCTCATAAATGGCCACCTGCAAATTCCCTAGGGCCCCTGGGTGTGTGCTGTCTGCAGCTTATGGATGACTACAGCACCAGCTTTTTCAAAAGACCAAATACCCAGGGATAAGGGAGACCCAGAAAAGTCATTTCCCCTAGAAAGAGTTCAAGGAGATTGGAGACTGCCTGTGGTGATGAACTGATCTATAATTGTGACAGGCTAATATTGTTCCTGAGTGCTGCAACAGGCTTCAAGCACAAGAGAGCTCAGGAAACAATCTCTTCAAAAAAGATGAAGCACAGGTAATGGTTTTATTTTGTCTGAACCAAATAGGAAACCCCATCCCAAACCCTTTCAATCACACTGCGATGTCATTACCCCGCTCCATCAATGCCGTTCATCACCTCTGACAGTGACAAGAAGACCTCCAGGATGGCATTTATTTCATGGAAATGGATGTATCAGTTATTTGTGTGACCTCGGAGAGGAAACATTTGCAAGCTGAGAAGCGTCCGCAGAAGCTATCCCTGTGGGTGGCTGTGTGTGGGAGTGAAGTTGACACCCTGTTGCTGGAATTAGATTTCTTTTTGACAATAGATGTTTGGGAGAAAATGCCAGTCTCTTCCCGCCTCGCCCCGCCCTCTCCTCACCAACCCCCTCTCCACTCAAGTTCTGCCTGGTCCTGTGATAGATGTCTCTCTCTAGAATCAGCAAAGAAAGCACAGGACTGGGTGCACATCTTTGGAACTTCATTGGTATCTGACCTTTGTTAGGTAGTCTCCCATGTCCTGACACCAGGCTACCCTGCTCTCATCATGACTCTGCCTTGGACACCTGGTATTGAGAACCCCCGGGAAGGCTCTGTTTGTACATCCCCCTGTGAGCAGATGACCTATCAGGCAAACTTCACTTTTGGTTTTCTCTTTACACTCCTATTTTCTATTTATTTTTAAAATGCAGAATCAGGCACACCCCACACCCAACATGAGGAATATAATGTTGTAAAGCTTTGCAACTCCACAGTCCTCTGCAAAAAGAGGCAGCATCTCTAAGGGGTTTTCCAAATCTAGAGGTTGAGGATCAGCACTTTCAAAAAGACAAGAGGCCCTTCTTGTTCTCAAAGAAGAGGTGGGGAAGCTAAATGAAAACAGATGAAAGGACAGAAAGTACAGACGACCCCCGAACAGCGTGGGTTTTCGTGGGTCCAATTAAAATGTGGATTTTTTTTAATAGTAAGTACTACAGTACTACATGATCTGAGAGTGGTTGAAACCAGGGATGTGGAACTACGGTTACAAGGAACTGCATATACGGAGGGCAGACTATACATTATACATGGATTTTCCACTGGGTGGAGCGTGGGTTCCCCTAATTCCCATGTTGTTCAAGGGTCAACTGTACTTGATGAGATCCTAGGAACTGTAGACACTCAAATAAATTGTGGCTGTTATTCCATAGGCACCATGAATATATTAGTGTGTGTATATGTGTATGTATGTGTAATTTGTTTATGTAGACACTTGCACATATATACATACACAGAGAGAGAGATATCTCTTAAGATTGAAATATCCTGTGAGGTAGGTAATATTATTTCTACTTTACAGACGAAGCACTTAAAGTTTTGTGAGTTCAAATTACTTGCCCAAGGACACCCAAGACTGCGATTCCAAATCAGATGGCCTGGGCCCAACCCACACATGTTTTCACCTGCTCAGTATCTGTCTCCTTTCTTTTGGTGATGACATTGCAATTGTCCTTTTTTTGGAAACAGCCTTCCCCCATGTTGTGCAGACTTCCGGGGACAGTCAGTCAAGGGGCCACGCCCTCCTCTGCCCAACTGGCAGGTAGGTGATCAAAGTCGTTAAGTAGACACTGTCTCCTATGAATCTGAATCCTGAAAGGAATGGCACAGTGATGGTTGGGGCCAATTCATCCCAGTGGTTGCTGCCGGGAGAAACTATTCCATCTGTTCCTGTATTGCAAACTCTCCAGGCCACTCTGGGCCAGTCCTTCCTGAGGGCTACTCCTTCAGGCTGCCCCTCCGAGCTGTGAAGTTCCCTTCTGCAGAGGTAGGAGGATGCAGGAGTGCACCGTCAGATCCCTTCCCCCGGGGCCACAGCAGCACTGGCCCTGATGGCTCACAGCTGAGGCCCTCCCAGCACTTGCCCTCGGCCACAAAGAGCCCCCTCACCTGGTTGAGGACCTTGTCCAGGGGACAGCCTGCGGGAGTACAAAGACCCAGCCCCCTTGCCTCAATCCGGACAACCCTCCAGGCCATCTCAGGTCCAGAGCTCCTCCTCGGATCCACTGAGGCTTCTGCTGCAATTACGGTTCAACTTCTTCTCCCTGCTGCCTTCACTCCCTCACAGGTGTGACCCCTGTGACCACTCTCAGTCCACCTGCTGAATGCAGATCCCCATCGCAGAGCCCAGGGAACACGACCTAAGACCGTAGCTCTGACTAAACTTCTATGACTTGCTGCCAAAGACCCCTAATTGATTCAGCCAGCTCTGTGTACCTCTGTATGAGTTCCCTAGGGCTGCCGTAACAAAGTACCACAGACTGGGTGACTTAAACAACAGACATTTATTTTCTCACAGTTCTGGAGGCTGAAAGTCTGAGGTCAAGGTGTCGACAGTGTTGGTTTTTTCTGATGCCTTTCTCTTTGGCTTGTAGACGGCCATCTCTGCCCAGCGTCATCATGTGGTCTTCCCTGTGGGTTTGTCTGTGTCCTGATTTCCTTTTCATATAAGGACACCCGTCATGTAGGATCAGGGCTCACCCGTGTGACCTCATTTAACTTAATTACCTCTTTCAAGGCCCTCTCTCCAAATACAGTTACATTCTGAGGTACTGGGCATTAGGGCTTCAACAAATGAATTTGGGGTGGACACAGTCAGCCTATAAAAACCTCTAAAGCCTGAATTCCTTCCCCATTAACAGTCTACCGCTTCGCATTGTTCGGTTCGGAATCTAGGCTGTGAGCAGATGAGTCTGAGTGCTTGACTCTTCTCACTGCAGACTGGATAGAGCTGCAAAGGGTAACTCGGAAATGTAGTGAATAATGTCGATGACAGTACAGGATATATAAAACAGAAAGTGGAATTCAGATGTATCCATTTTAAGGGAAGAAGAACTGCTATCTTCCTTTGAGATGTAGACAAGCTATCAAATCAGTGGGGGAAGATGGACGGGTCGGGGGTCAGGATAACCAGAGTCATGTTAAAATAAATGAAGTTGGAGTCTCCTCGCAATTATTATTAGTATGAAAAAGAAAACCATAGAAGAGTTTCTTTTATGATTTTGGTATGGAAAGTGCCTTCCTAAGAATGTCCCCAAACTCAAAAGCATTTTTAAAAACGGATGAATTTAACGATGTTAAAAAAGAATCACCATTGAAATGATGTGCAGTTAATTATGATGATGTGCAGCAAATTAAGATTGGAAACAAAGGGAGAAGCCATGAAACCACACTGACAAACATGCTGAACATCACCCCTTCTCCCTTAGGCTCATGATCCAGCATCTACAACCCCCAGGTCCTTGACAGCACAGAGGAAACTGTGTTCTTGCTTCCTGGAGGGTGTCTGCAGTGTTGCCAGCCTATGTCAGCAGACTGATTGCCCGCCTGTTGCATCGGTAACCCATTCTGTCATAGCAGGTCCAAGCAGTCCTGGCTTGGTCTGTGGAAGCTGATTATACCTTACCACTTGCTGCGAAAGTCAAGGCCTTTGGGTTGATGCATTCCTATTTGTGGCTGCTGCACCAGCCCCAGCCAAGTTTGTAGCAAAGGAAGAGTCAGATTGGAAGGAGGATATGGAATTTGATCCCTCTGACTAATCACCAGAAAGCAACCAACTCAGCTAAGCTTTACTTGTGAAACAAGGAAATAAAGGCTTACTTCTGGTTAAAAAAAAAAAAAGTCATGAAAATAAAAACAATAAAGTCAAAACTATGAAAAAATATTTATCATGTATACTACTGAAAATGCTAATTTCCCCAACTTATGAAGAATTTCTATGGAGTAACAAGGAAATGATCCAATAAATAAGTGGGCAAACAATGGAAACAGTTCAGAGTTAAGGAAGTACGAATGATTGCTGGACATTCGAAAAAGTACTCAGCTTCACTAAAAATAGAGAAAGTGCTATTAAGTCCAATTAAGACCATTTTGGGTACTGTATTTTAGCTATCATCCTGGTAAAGATCAAAAAATAAAAAAAATGTGAGCACACTTGGAATTGTTGAGGATGTGGGGGAACAGGCCCTATCACAAAATGTCGGTACGGGTGTGCATTGTTCCTTTGCCAATGGATGGCAATTGGTAATATCCATGAAAATAAAAATGCACACACCATGCGACCTAGAAATTCTACAGATCCTCCCGCATAGTGTGAAATAGAATGTTCACAAAGATACATACTTCAGCAGCAAATGTATGAGTGAGAGGAGTGGCAACAATTCTGGGACAGAAACTGATTGTTGTAACTCGGTATCCATTCTCCTCTCCTTTCTTAATAGAACCCCAAATTTTCCACCTACTCGCTGGGTTGTGATGACATTTCCTATCCTCCCTTCCAGCTAGGTGTAGCTTTGTGACAGGTTTTGGGAACTGAGATATAAGTGAAAGGACTCTGTGAGCTGGGAAGTGTCCTTCTTGACAGGGAGCATGTTGGTCTTCAGGCTGGAATGCAGTCGTGAAGGCTGGAGCTCAAGTAGCCACCTTCAAACACGAGGAGAAAACATGAGCTAGGAAGAGAGGAACAACAAGATAGAAGGACCTTCAGTCTCTGAGATTGTGGTTACCAACACCAGCCCTGAGCCACCTAACTCTGCTCATCTTTTTTCATGATATACTCTTCTATCTTGTTTAAGCCACTATATTTAAAAAAATACTTTGGTAAAATAAATTATGGAACATACACAACATTGAATATTAAACAACTCTTTTAAAGAATGAGGCAAATCCACTGAGGTACACACAGAAGTATATGCAGGTATGCTGAGGTGAAATGTTTTACAAGATACATATTTTATGTGATAAAAGCAAGGTGCAAAAAGTGTTATAAATTGTTACCATTTCTGCAAAGAATAAAAATCGCTAGATTGTATGTCGTCGATGTGTAGATTAGCTCTTTCTGGAAGGGCACAAGACACTGGTAACAGTAGTTGCCTTTGAGCAAGGAAACTGGGGAACCAGGGAGCAAGAGACTTGTAGCTCTATGCCCCTTGTGTACGTTTTGAATTTATCCTTTGAGTATGTATTATCTATTTACAATAAGTAATATAATTTAGAAAAAATGAGAAGATGCAGCTGAGGATGTCTGTTTGTTCCTGTTTGGGGATGAGGCAGAGAGAGAGAAATCACTGGGGCAGAGGGAGGGGAGGGACATACGTAATGTGTAGGAGGTAACACATGCATCACAGGCTAATTGCTGACAGCACAGCATTAGAACCAGCAGATGGGGTGGACGGATGCAAATGAATAAGGTATTAGCAGTGAGATCCAGAGAGAAGCAACAGGCCAGGGAGGAATTTGTGTGACAGATCTGAGAGGACCATGTTCTGACTACGTGTGATTTCTGCCCAAGTCAGAAAAATCATCCTCGGTTACTTCTAGAAAATGGCAACGTATGGTCTGTGCATATTGAAGGCAGAGCAGGAAAGTGATTGAATTCTCTAGCAATCTCCTGAGTGTGACAGTTTGTTTGCTGCAATGAAGCATGTTTTTTTTTTCTTCCTCCATCTTAGAGTGTTTTTGATAGATATATTCTTGAAAATAGAAGCTGGAGGGATGTTTCATTTTCTGGGTACAGAAAACACACATAAACAAGGCAATTAGAGCTACGCTGTAAAGTGTTTTAAAGATGCCAAAGGAAGTGAGGAGCCCTAACATTTAGGCATCACCTGCAGGGCAGCAGCAAATAAGATACAGGACTCTTGCCCTTAGCAAGTGTGCTAAGGAAATTGGTATGGATGCTGCTTGAGGTATAAACAAACTAATCAAAACTGGACTGATTGAGTACAGGTAATTCCAGTCAGGATCATTAATATGAACTGCCTAATTAGCATGCAGCCAAGTAGCTTATATATATATATATATATATATATATATATATATATATATATATATATATATATATATAGTTAGATGTTTTAGATTGATTTTAAGTCTTCTCTGAAGACAGCAATAAAGTCTGTGAATATGTTTGCTCAGCTTCAAAAATCTGTGCCGCATACCTAGTAAAGTGACTTAAAAAAATTGGTGATGCCAATGAGAAAATGGAGCAATTAAAAGTCTCCTATATTGCTGGTAGGAATGCAAAATGGTACCAGCTCTCTGGAAAACTGTTCGGCTTAAAAAAATAATAAGGGGCTTCCCTGGTGGCGCAGTGCTTGAGAGTCCGCCTGACGATTCAGGGCACACGGGTTCGTGCCCCGGTTCGGGAAGATCCCACAGGCCACGGAGCAGCTGGGCCCGTGAGCCATGGCCACTGAGCCTGCGAGTCCGGAGCCTGTGCTCCGCAACGGGAGAAGCCACAACAGTGAGAGGCCCGCGTACCGCAAAAAAAAAAAAGTAATAAAGTTCAACATGTACTTAGCATAGACCAAGAAATACACTTCCTGGGTTTTTACCCGAAAGAAATGAAAACTTAGATTCACACAAAACCCTGTATGTGAACGTTTATAGTGACTTTATTCATAATTGTCAAAAAACTGGAAACACCCCAAGTGTCCTTTAACTGATGAATGGCTATACGGAATGTGGTATAATTAAGTACTACTCAGGAATAAAAAGGGAGGAACTACTGATACACTCAACTATATGGATGAATCTCAAATGTATTATGCTCAGTGAAAGAAGTCAGACTCATGCTGTATGATCCATTTATAAGACATTCTAGAATAGATAAGATATAGATAATGTCTTATAAGACATTCTAGAATAGATAAACTATAGGGACAGAATACAGATTAGTGGTTGCCAGGGGTTGGAGAAGGAGGGAGGAATTTGCTACAAAGGTGCAGAGGGCAAGTTTTTTTTTTTGCTGGGGGGAGAGTGATGGTACAGTTCTATGTCTTGATTTTATTGGTAGCCACACAACAATATGCATTTTCAAGACTCATAGAACAGCCTCCAAAAAGGGGAAAATACTACTGTATGAGAATGATACCTCACCAAACCTGACTTTCAAATAAAAAGCCTGCAGCTTGACAGGGGTTTCTGGGATGCCACCAAGTGTTCTGAATCTCATCTGCATGGGGGTTACATGGGTGTACATGCATGAAACAATTCACTGAGCTGTACACTTAAGATTTATATACTTTACATACCCCACTGAATGTATTTTATCTTATTTTAAAAAATGAATGAAGAAAAAAGTGTCATAGTTGTTAAAAAACAAAATTAACCGAGTAAATTATAAAGATCTTATTGGCTTTATTCAACAATTCATGAATCAGGCAGCATCCCTTCTAGCGGAAAGAAAGGAGCTCCAGAGAGCCGTACAAAATGGAAGGCAAAAGGGGTCATGACGAGGAAGTTATACGAGCAAAGAGCTGATTGTTTGTGGCCAGGTCACCTTATTTTAGGGGACCTCAGGGGTCTCTCAAGCAGATTATCTCACCAGTGCTGACCAGTAATTCCAGATGGATTGGTTTAAGATTCCATTCCTGGGGGAGGCTGAAACTGTGATTAAGTTAGGTTTTATTTTTTAAAAAATATTTATTTATTTATTTTGGCTGCAAAGGGTCTTAGTTACGGCACGCTGGATCTTTGTTGTGGCACACGGGATCTTTAGTTGGGGCACGCGGGCTTCTTAGTTGCGGCATGCGGGATCTAGTTCCCCGACCAGGGACCGAACCTGAGCCCCCTGCATTGGGAGCATGGAGTCTTACCCACTGGACCACCAGGGAAGTCCCTTAAGTTAGGTTTTAAATCTCGGTTTGGTGACACAGGGCTTAGCACAAGTGACTCCATTTTGGGTCCGTTGTCTCTCTCTTTTTTTTTAACATAGGAGAGAAAGAGGGGGGGAATTAAATGACTCTCTACAACCCTGTTGGCATAGATATAAGACCCCAAATATGATGTCTGATAATAGTGGGGAGGAAGGTTGTGGACACCAGGACAAACATCACCAATGTCACTATCGTGCTTAAGGCTGACCCTTTGTATCAACGTGTGTTTGTGGCTTTTCTCTCTATTGAATTCTGCTTCTGACAGCTGCTTTTCAATTTCTAGCACTTTCTCCAACACATCCTCTGCTGGGGAGAAGGGGTAAAAAAAGAGAAAGCCCAGGTCTGAGGACACACACATTTGGGTTCACACTCCAGTTTCCTTATTTAGAAGCTCTATGAACTTCAGCAAATTCTCCATGTTTTTTCATCAGGCAGGTTTTTTCTCGATGAGCCACACATGTATACAGAAGTCACGGTGTCTCAGGGATCTTCATGAACATTCCAACTCTTTCAGTAACAACTTTGAAACACCTTATTTTGAACTAACACCCCTTTTAGGGTTTGAATGATTTCCACAGCAGTAACAGAGAACTGTAAGAACTCCATGGCCCCCTTATGAAGTCATCTGCACAGGGCTGATTGATTTGGATGGTATCAGTTCTGATAATCCTTCCCTGGAGGGCAGTGGGGCAGAGTCCCATTGACTTATTTTGTACAGAACAAAAACTGCTGCAGCTCCTAAACAGCCTAACTTTATTCCTACAAATATGCAAAAGTTCAACTCTGCCCAGCACCACTGGCTGTTGACCAGAGTCACAGGTAAGCGAGGTGGCTTCCTCTTAACCTGGATGCCAAGAATACATCCCTGACCTCTGAGATCAGAGAGAAAGGGAACTTAAACACAGTCTTGGATATATTAGAATACAGGGTTTTTATTTGTTTGTTTGTTTTGTTTTGTTTGTATTTTATATTCTGGATAGGCAGATAGTTTATTTTCAAGTAATTGGTCACTCAGAGCTTTTTGGATGCAATGTCTCTGGGCGCTTATTGTTGTGAAACTTCAACCTGCTTCTATCAAGCCCTATACTTATCCAGGGCTTATGTGATCTTGGCCTCAAATTGTCTGTCATGAACCTTGGGGCTGCTTTGCTGTGACCAGTCACTCTGCCATCCTTCTGTTGGCTTTGAAACGCTTCCCTCTTTTGGGTCCAGTGATGCAATGAAGTAAGGTACTTGGATCTCTTCCTTCAGCAGTTCTACCCGAGGTTTCAACAGTCATAGGTGGGTTCACAGGGTGAAGGTTTAATCAGGTGAATCCAATGAACAAACTGTTTTGTTTCTAGGCTAGATTTGGGTGGTAGCGTATTTGTCTCCTTATGTGAAGAGAGTGCATATTACTATCCCATCATCTTCTATCCTATATTGAATTACCAATATAATTGTCATCAGCACTTCTGGAAAGTGCTGATGGCCTATTTTGTACTTGTTTGTGTTAATCAATGTTAATTACAAGGCAAGCACAGGGGTTAACGAATTGTAATGGGCTTAATTAAGCTTGACAGTAACAGATGGTATAACCTTTATGTTATGACCTGGTTAGAGGAGCAGAAAGGGACAAAAATGGGCCAAAGAATCATCACATAGAAATTCATATTTATATACTGGCCATCTACAGAAACAGAGCAGTGTAATGAGTTTATTGGTTTTGCTAAGTGTCAATGTTAACATATGACAATCTGGCACTAATGGAAATACAGACAATTATAAGATCTGCTCTTTACCTTTCAAGGATTTATAATTGGATTGGAAGAGCGACACAGAAAACCAAGGTTGAAAGTTCTCCAGTGAGTAACAAGTGAGTGGTGCTGACCGTGTTACAAAGCATTTGGAAGAGGGAGCAATTGCCCTGAGATGGTGCCGTGGGGGAAGACTGGGGACGGTAAAATTCAAAGGGAGAATTGGACCCAGGAGAGGAGGAGAGGAGATGGCATTTCTGCTGGGCGCACAGTATGGCGGTGGAAATGCCGACAATGTGCCTGAGGGAGTGGGCAGTGGGGAAAGTGGTGTCCGCAGTCACGTTGCTTGTCTGAGCCTTGATCTCCTCATGTGTAATGTAAGAAATGAACCTAAAGACTTTCAGCTTCAAACAACAACTCCAAAGGCCCTTGATTAGGGCCCCAGCTCAGAGGTATTTTGTTTTAGTTTTTGTTTTTGTTTTTGCGGTACAAGGGCCTCTCACTGTTGTAGCCTCTCCCGTTGCGGAGCTCCAGATGCGCAGGCTCAGCGGCCATGGCTCACGGGCCCAGCCGCTCCGTGGCATGTGGAATCCTCCCGGACCAGGGCACGAACCCGTGTCCCCTGAATTGGCAGGCGGACTCTCAACCACTGCGCCACCAGGGAAGCCCCTCAGAGGTATTTTTTATGTCACTCATATTTCTACATGATTGACAAGGCTCCTGAATGGTCCTATCCATCCAAAACCTTTCTCATTAGATAAGATAGGATGTATTTGGATGCAAGTGATTACACACACATACCTTAAACCAAATGGCTTAACCAACAACCATCGGTTTAGTGCTAATGAATCTTGTGAGCAAGGAAAAAGACCCTTTTCCTCTACCCTCTTAAGCTGATAACCTGGGGTGTGCAAATTAAACTGACAAAATAAAAATTAACAGAAGAAACGGTTTATATTGTATGCACACGGAGGGCTTCCAGAAAAGGAATGAAAACTCCCAAAAGCAGTTAGGGCTGGGAGCTTATTATTTTAATGAAGTGCGATACATCGTGGAGAGGTCACTACACAAAGGAGAAGGGTTCTGGTCTTCTAGTGGTTATAAATTGTGGGAAGATAAATATATGGGGGGAAGGAATGGAAGATAAAGATTTGTTTAGTGAGGGTTTGCTGACTTTCTGTCTCTAGTAATAAGGGTTATTCTTCTCTTGGTATGGGGGGAGAGGAGGAGGAACACATTCACAAAGGGAAATTTATGGCGAAGGGCAAAGAGCTCTTTCTGTGTTGGTTTCTTTTTAATTGCCTTCAGAGTACAATAATTCTCATGCCACGGTGGCATATTTTGGGGTGGCATATTCTGTTCCCCTTCAGCCTACAGGTCAGCTTGCTGGTTCTTCTGGTCTGGACAGGCTCTGTCATTCTGGGCTGCTCTCATAAGGCTGTGATCAGCTCATGAATTGGCAGGGGCTGGCTGGTGCAAGGTGGCCCCACTCCCGTGTCTGGTGGTTGTCTGGCTATTGGCTGTGGCACTGGGTTTGACTGGTCATGCCATCATCCAGCAGGCTAGCCTGAGCTTGCTTCTTTGTGACAGCAGCAAGATCCCTGGGGTGAGAGTGAAAGCATGTAAGGCCTTTTGAAGCCTAGGTTGGAAATAACAAAGTTAATTCTGCTGCATTCGATGGGCCAAAGCAAGTAACAAGGCTGGCCATATTAAACAGGTGGAGAAACAGCCTCCATCCCTGATTGAAGGTCACTACAAAGTGACAGTGCCAAGTACAAGAACAGGTGGGGAGAATGTATCACTATCTTTAAACCTCCAACACTGCTTTAGGTAAAGAGGCTTCCTCACTATTCCTGGGGCAGGACCCTTGCATTCCCATCTCTGAATACTTGTTCAAGGCATTTCTTTGCCTCAAAAGTCAGCTCCTCATCCATCTTGAGGTTCAAATGCCATCCCTCCTGCAAGGCTTGTCTCCACAACTAATTCATCTGTGAAACTTTTCCCCATCCCTCCAACTAAATGTGGTCTCTCATTCTGAAGAAGTTGAAATGCTTCCGCAGAGTCGATAAAGTCCATCCATTCTGAACTCTTTGTGACCATAGGTCTAGTTATAAGCAATTGAAAACAATCCTTCTTCTGTCTTTTGGTATATAAAATGACTGTGATTTAGGGTGATAACTTCTATTAAATTGAATCTGCTGTGATTTCTTCATTCACTTCTGCTGTAAAAGAAAGCTGCCACTCATAGTTACCTGCCTATAGCTTTGTGGCAAATTACTATGTATGACTTTCATGATTATCTTTATTGTTACTTTGGGGTTCAGGTTTCTCTCTCGGGCTCCAAAGTACACTTTTTCAAGTTACCTTTGCTTTTAATATTTAGTATTTTGAGAGATCCTAAATTTACTTTAAAATTTTATGACTTAGAACGTGAAAATTGTTTTGTGTTTGGATGTGATGTCTATGATTTCTGTCTCTGACGTGATTATGCATTTGTTTGAAAACCAGAATACTTAGTTTACTGGCTCACTGCATACCTCCGAAATTCAACTTAAGCCCTATGATGTAAGGTACTCCCACATGAAGATAATAAGTGTACTGTGTGATATAATGCTTGAGGTCAGTACTGGCACGTAGGAAAACAGATGGGTTTTTGAGATGTCAGTAGATCCTTTGTTCCAATTTAAGTGTGCCATTCTGCTGTTTATCAAGGTTTTTAAAAAGTCGTACTTGTGAGAGTGTAAATCAACTTTATTCCTTAGGGGCTGGAGGAAAAATATATAACTGTACATATAGCTGATAGGAATATGGTATTTTTTTTCCTGATAATGGTATTTCAAGATGATTCAAATATTTTGAGGTGGAGTGAACATTCTATTTCAGTGCTTTCTCACTTTCAAATGAAGGAGCTAAGTCTCAGGGAGTTTAAATCACTCACAATTATTTGGCAGTAATGAGATTGCTAAACATCAGGAAAAAAAATTCAACAATAAATAAGCCCCAGGTAAGACCCAAATAAGCTACATCAAAACAAGCAAACAAAATTAAACCACACACACACACACACACACACAGGCCTTAATGGTGATGGGATTAATACTCCATATTCTCATTTAATACTATCTGGGTTTTAACCCGGGCCTCAGAATCCTTTCTTCCTTCCATCATGATTCAATCTTTTTTTGGAAAATAGAAATGCCCTTCATTCATCCAAATGAATGTCCAAATTGTAGGTTTTTTTTTTTTTAATTTTATTTATTTATGGCTGTGTTGGGTCTTCATTTCTGTGCGAGGGCTTTCTCTAGTTGTGGCAAGCGGGGTCCACTCTTCATCGCGGTGCGCGGGCCTCTCACCATCGCGGCCTCTCATGTTGCAGAGCACAGGCTCCAGACGCGCAGGCTCAGTAATTGTGGCTCACGGGCCTAGTTGCTCCACGGCATGTGGGATCTTCCCAGACCAGGGCTCGAACCTGTGTCCCCTGCATTGGCAGGCAGATTCTCAACCACTGCGCCACCAGGGAAGCCCCAAATTGTAGGTTCTTAAATGCTTTTGTGCCCTGGACCCTTTTGGTTGTCAGGTGAAAGCAACATTTTCAGAATAACATTATTAAATGCATAAAATAAAATATATGGGTTGGGAAGGAAAATCAATTATAATGAAATACAGTGAGCAAGATATAAGAAAAACAAATTTGTGATAGAGTAACACGTGGTTATATTAAATTATAAGATTTAGTGTCAGTCTAATGACTACCATAATTTCAAAGTAACAATGATTTTTAACAATTTTAGAAAGCTGCAACAATTATAATTTAACAGGAAAATATCTTTAATTTCTAGAGGTGTCAAAATCTCTGGTATTACTAAAGTTAATATATTTTATGTTACAGATGTAATTTTTTTCCCCCCTCTCATCCAAGTTCATGGACCTTCTGGCAGATTTGTAACTTTAGTGGCTTCCATGAATACCTGCTCCTTCCTGGTGGGTGCCGCCTGCCACACCCAGGGGGGGCTTGCTGCCTTTGACCAATGGGAAATCATCAAACTGAGCTTCAACAGAGCCACTGGGTGTGCCCTCCTGGAAGCCTTCTTTAGCCAACTAAGAAACCCGGTCTAACCTTTCTGAGGATGAGAAAGAGGACGAAGCACAGTCTTCCCAGTAACCCCAATTGAGTCCAACCTCCAGGTAAGCTAGCCCAGGTTAGACCAGCAACCCACAGAACCGTGAGAAATAATAAGTGGTTTTTATTTTAAGCCGCTAAATTTGGGGCTGTTAGGCCGGGATACACAACTGATGTGGACCCCTGAATTTTTCCACTGACCCTTTGGATCCCAGATGGAGACACGTGAGTGTTTTCCACTATCAGTATTTCAAAGCTTCCACACTCTTTTGAGATCACTAACCCCTCGCTCCCCTACGTGTGGGTCGCAGCCGGCTGCAACCACAATCCCGGGAGTTTGTTGGAAATGCAGCATCTCAGGTTTCACCCCAGAACTGCCCAATCAGAATCTGCAAGTTCACAAGATTCCCCAGGTGATTTGTATAAGCGTTAACGTTTGCAAAGTAGTTGGAAGCATGCACATTAACGTTTGGGAAGACTAGCCAACTCTCTACCTTGTAATTAATCTGCCCTTTCAGAGACTTCTTTCACTCTCGGTTAAAAATATTCTCTGGCCAAGTCTCTGTTCCGTCCTGCCCGGCGTGAGTTGCAGACTTACTACCTCATATTCAAAAGCTCCAGGAGTGGTAGGTGGGACTAAAGTGTCTGCAGGGCTGCGATGGTCTGTTTTGTCGAATGGCAAAGTCACGAAGGGACGGAGGGCTTACAGGCAAGTATCGGATGTTGGAAAAATGAATGAATGAATGAAGTGAATGAATGCGGAAACATTCCAAACTACCAACCAATAAAGCCCCAGACAGAAAATCGCTTTAATGAGTAAAACTAGAACTCTTCCTACAAAGTTTGTGTAATTTGCTGCCTTTAAGAATTGGGCTGGCTTTGCCGGCTCTGGGGCCCTCTCACGTTCTGTGCGCTGAGGCCCCCGACCCGGATAGGGTGGTCGCGAGCAGGTGTGACGGTGGCTCGCCGGGATGCCGGGCCACGCCCTCCGGGAAGGGCGCCCGCGGAGTTTGTCCCGGCGCAGCTCCCATATAAGGCGGGGGCCGCCCCTTTCCGGGCAGCCGGGGCGCCGCGCAAGCTCCTTAACGGCGTCTTTAACCCTCCCGCCGCTACCGCGCATGCCCGGGCCGCTCCGGAATCCGGCGCTCCTAGTTTCCCCGAAGCCCGGTGGTCAAATCTGCACCCAGCTCTCCGCGCCCCCCAAGGGGGAAAAGCCAGGGTTCTCCCGGCTCTAGAAACACGTGGTTGCTGATTTCCTGCCACTCTCGGGGTTCTAGGGACGCTGATGCGACGATTCCTTGTCTGAGTGGGTTACATGTTTGCAGACATCATCTCACTTAAAGCATGAACCAACTCCAAGGAGTTGTTCCTGTTTTGTAGATAAAGCAAAAGCCTCAGAGGTGCCCAGTAATGCAGACTGGACGCCTCCCAAAGCTAGTGTTGGAGCTGAGGCTCAAACCCAGGAGCCCAGCCTCCACTTCTTGCGGCCTCCATTATAGCTTGGCTTGCTGGGGGAGCAGCCCCTCCAACCCAGTCCGGCCGCCTTCCTTAGAACTAGGGACGCTGCCAGCAGCTCCTGGTTGCCCTTGGGGGCGTGAAATACCGGCGGGGAGGGGTTGAGGGCAGAGCATCCCTTTGTGGCCCCATTAGGAACATGGGGGCGCAGTGGATCTTGAGTATGGGCACTGCCTTCAGTGGGCCTTCCTGCCCCCACCCGAGGGGGGGCAGCTGTGGGAACCGAGGCAGGAAGGGTGGGGTCCTGGGGTTGGGGTGGGTGGGCTAAGCGGCCCAGAATGGGGCAGCAGGAGGAAGGCAGAGCTGATGCCTTGGTTAATGTGGCCCGCAGGTAACAGGTGGGCCACTGGGTGTGTGTGAAAGAATGGCCGAATGCATTCATGCTTGACGGACTGAATTAATGAATATGCATTTCCCGGGAGAGGGCGGCGGGGACGGGGCCTCACGAAAAGAAACGGGGTCGGACCTCGCTTCTCCCAGAAACCCTAGGCCTGGAGGAGAGGGTCGTCCCCACCCCAAACTCCTTTAAGTTTAAAACTACTAAACTGGAACATAAGTGCAAAAAAAGTCCAATTAAGATCTGATTTCAGCCAATATAGCCATTCTCGCCCACATTTAAAACTTCCAGTACCCTTTTTATTTTCATTTCTCTGTATCCCTGAATTTAGGGGTCCAGAACACACGCACTCGGACAGCCTTAGAGTAGCAGAGAGGACCTGAGGAGCTGCCCACTATCAAGCTGTGATAATCTCTGTGCTTCAGTTTCTTGCTCCGTAAATGGGATGAGCTAACACCTGTACAGTGGGGTAAAGCCAGGTCCTTGTTAAGGGCCGAAAAACTGTTTTTGGTAATCTGACCCCAGGATTGGGGTCCTTTCGCTGGCCCTAAATTACTGTGAACTCCTCGTTTTCCTCCTCCTCCCCAGTTTTTCAAGGAATGAGGCTGGGTTTTAAGCTTTCCTGAAGTGACTCCATCCCCGTTCCCAGGCCACTTGATCTGCCTTGATTTGTCGACCTCAGGCGGCGGCGCCCGGGTATCCTGTCCCCGCCCCTCCGTGCTCCAGGCCCCGCCCAGGCAACCCGGCCCCGCCCCTCTGCGCCTCCCGGGCGCAGCCAAAGCCCGGGGCGCGGATCACGCGGGCAGGAGCCGCTCTGGGCATGCTCAGTGGCAGGGCAGGTGGGGCCGCCGCGGGCCGCCGGGTCCGGCCGGGAGCGGAGGGGCGGGGGCAGAGGGGGAAGTGGGCGGGAGCCGCGGGCCAAGTCTTGAGAGTCGCCGGCAGCCGCGGGACGCTGGGCAGGTGGGAACCCCCGTGGTCCGGGCCGCGATGAGCAATGGCATCGGTCAAGGTGGCCGTGAGGGTCCGGCCCATGAATCGCAGGTGAGTAGGAGGGCGGGGCGCAGGCGGCCCCCTGAGGCGTCCCCTCCCAGAGGAAGTTGGTCTCCAACTCCCCTCCGAGGCCAGCCTGGACTTAAGTGTCAAGAGCCGGTCTCCGGCCCACTGGGCCCTGGCTGTGGCCTCTGGGGGCCTGGAGCACTTGAAGGTTTGCTGTTCCTTTCACACTGCCCTGGAGGGGCCCTGGGCGGTAGAGAGTTCACGAGGCCACGGAGGAGATTCCTGTTAACTCTTCCAGGTCCCATTAATTTGAAGAAGTTTGCTTCTTCTCTCTTTAAAAAGCATCAAGGGAACAGTTTCACGAGGGTGTAAATCCATGAGCGTGGTCACGAGGGCACCAGGTCTGTTAGGCGAAGTCCCCCCAGTTATGCCAACTCAGAAGTTCTCTGTTATCAGTGTTACTTTTTTCAAGTCTTAAGAAGAAGTGATTTCAGTTCCCTGAACTTGAACCCTAACTTCTAATCAGTAGTTTAGCAGTTCTTAACTTCAGGTTAAAGAGTGGATGGGAAAACTTTAACAAACTTTTGTTTCCTGGGAAAAAAAAATCAAGGCCACTTAAGTACACGTGTTTGAAATATGCTGATGTTAACAGCGGGAGGAGGGGGAATTATAAACACATTTAGAATTTAATCTTGTATGTTTCTACAAAGTAATGCTTTTCAGAACGATTTGACTTTGCGTTCACTGAGGAATAGTTTGCTTCCTTTTCGGTGACTACTTTATAATCAGTTTACAAAGAGGCTTTACAAAAGTTAGCTTTTTAAATTGGTTTAAAGAACTTTAAAGAATGAAGTAGATCTAAATGGGATGTGTCCTTCCTAATTGATAGGAGCAGTTCACACAAGGCCATTTGTTTTTATTGGCTTCTCAATCAAGTTGGACATTTGACTTACCATATGGCCTTTGCTACTTTCTTTGTATCGACTTTGGAGGTCATTGTTTGTTCTGATAGATGATTGAGGCATCAGAAGATCATAAAATCAAGAGATTGCCGGAGGCTTCTTTGACTTCTGTTTTTCTATTGGCAGATAGGGAATCATTATTCTGGTTTATAACTATTGGAGACCAGTGCTTTTGTGATTTTTAAGTTATCTCTAAAGCTTTTTAGGGAAGGAGTTTGACTTTTTGTAAGTCCTAAGAAAATATGTAGGTTTCTATGTATATTCAGTCCTACAAGACAAATGGACCCCAGAGTCATTTAGATGTTTGTGAAGGATTGTTCTTTATTTTGGATTTACATGTATATGGAAGTTCCTTTCCTTCTTTGAAATAAAGAAGTTTTGGAGCGCATGCTACGAGATTGTATTGAGTAGCTTTAGAAAGCAATTATTAAGTGCCGCCTACCAAATGCACGGACATTATGCTGGATGCTGTCTGTGGGATAAGGTAAATGAGGTCTGCTGAGTGTCTCTCTGGTGAGGGAGGGACTACAGACTAGTGGGACTCTCATAAAACCCTGGGTGGGTTGGGAGGGATGCTACTGGTGCATGCCTTGACAGTGTAGGCCTGAAGTCCAGGTATGTGGAGAGAAGGCAGGAAACATGTCCAGAAGCCACGTGCTTTGGGCAGGTAGATGGATGTGATGATGTCTGTGCTCTCAGCAGAGAACTCTCGTGGTGGCATCAGGATTAGGGCACGAGGTAAGGAAGTAGTAGTCTGGCCAGGTGGAGATGGGAAGCCTGGAAAGATCCACGGAGACAGTCTGCTGGCAGAACTGACAGGATTTGGCAGTTCATTGGGTGAGAAGGAGGGCAAAGGGGAAGAACACAGAGTCATTAACTGAGGTTTGATGCTCAAGGAGGTAGAAGAGGTTTGGGGAAGGTGGACGGTCAGGTGGGTGCATTCTCTCTTGGGTTTGAAAGTTATAGGAGATGCAGTAAGTGTCAAGTACAAGGACAGCATCTAGCACAGGATGAGTGCTGCCCCAGGTGTTGACCCTGTTTACTATCCGAAGTGTGGGAGGGACATCCATCTCTTTGCTGGTGTTCAGTAGACTAAGAAACATGGGTCTCAGGTGATCTGAGGATTGACATTTGGAAATCTTTTGCATGTGGATGACAGTTTAAGAATGTTACAGTGAGGAGGGAATTTCTCAGCAGGAGAAAATCTTACTTTTATGTAGAAAGCACAGATATTCAGTAGATTTTAAAAAAAGAAAATGTTTACAGTGAGAAGAAAAGGGATTCAGGGATTGGACACTGGGATATGCTTCTCTTTAGGATTCCAGGGAGAAGATTGGCTTGCAACTCATGGAGGAGAACCAGCACAGCAAATGGTCATGGCAGGAAAGGAGAAGGGTCTCCCGAAGGAGGTGGTGGTGGTTATTGTCAGATGTTGCCAAGATGGTGCTCTGAGGATGCCAGTAAGATGAGGTCCTTGGTCTTGGAGACAAGAGCATTGGTAGCCTTCCAAAGAGCAGTTTCACGGGGAGACAGTGATCTGGAAGTTGGGAGTGAAATAGAAAGACATACACAATTGGCCAACCAGAAGTACTTGGCCTAACTTATAAGGAAAGACTTCCAAGTTATAATGGCCATAAGAAACCATTTTTCACTAGTGAGATTGGTGAATATTAAGTGAACGTTGAGTGTTGGTGATGGAGTCATAAAGGATCAAGACCTCTGAGACTTCCATGCTGGGAAATTTGACAGTAGCTGTCAAGATTGGAGGTTTATAAAAATGTTTGGTTGAGAAATTTCATTTCTAAGATTTTATTTTATGGATTATATTCCTACCTACGAAGAAGTATGTGTAAGGATGTTTCTGCATCATCATTGGAACAACAACAAAAAAACATAAATGATCTAAATATACAGTGATGGAGGATTTGTTAAATTGTTGCCTATTCATTTGGTAGAATGCTTTGTAGTACTTAAAAAAGAATGTGTTGATCTTAAAAGAGTTCCAAGATAGGGGATTAAGTGAGAAAAGCAAGATATCCACATACACACTCACTACAGTAGAGTTGTGTGAATGGGTGTGTTAAAACATATATACCTAGAGGCACACACACGGCCATACCTGTATAGAGTGATTCATAAGAAGCCTGACAGTGGTAACTCTGGGGAGGAGAGCTGATGAAGAGTCTGTCAGGTGAAGATAGATGGCTTCTTTTTTTGTTTTTTCCTTTTACTGTTTGAGTTTTTACTTTGCTCATTGGTGGTGGTATAATTAATCATTGAAAACTTGTGTATGTAATTTAAAAAAGTTATCTAAAAAGTCACTGGCACTGGAGAAAGAAATTTCAGCTGGTGGTCTGGGAGGATTGAAGGAAGTTGTTACAAATATTTTCCCCCAGTTTGATTGACATATAATTGACGCGTAGCTCTGTGTAAGCGTCAGGTGTAGAGCAGAAGGACTTGACTTGTATATGTTGTGAAATGATTACCACAATAAGGTGAGTTAACAGCCATCATCTCATGTAGTTTTCCAAAAAACAATGAAAAGAAAACAATGTTGTTTTTCCCCTGTGATGAGAACTCTTAGGAGTCACTCTCTTAACAGCTTTCGAATATACTATCCAACGGTGTTAACTATAGTCATCAGGTGGTACATGATGACTTATTTATTTTATAGCTGGAAGTTTGTACCTTTTGGCCCCTTTCATCCAATTCCCCCATTCCCTAACCCCTGCCTTGGGTAACCAGAAATCTGATTTCTTTTTCTAAGTTATTTTTTTGTTCATTGTTGCTTCTTTTTTTTAAGATTCAACATATAAGGGCGATCTATACAGTATTTCTCTTTCTCTGACTTCTTTCACTTAGCAGAATACTCTTAAGATTCATCCTTGCTGTTGCAAATGGCAGGATTTCCTTTTTCATTGCTGAATAATATTCATATATTCATATATATATTATATATATATACATGTTTATATGTCACGTCTTCTTTATCCATTCATCTGTCGATGGACAGTTAAGTTGTTTCCATGTCTTGGCTATTGTAAATAAGAGTACAGGCGCTGAAGACAAAGAGGAAGCAACCAGCCCGAAGGAAAGGCCTGGGGTGATAGGTGAGGTTGGCCTTTGCAGCCAGGCTGTTGAAGGATGGGGCAGTGTGGTGGGATACTGACTCTGAGCGAGGAGCCTGTGCGGTCACCAGTCCTCCTTGCAAGAAACACCCAGTGCTTGATTAAGGACACGATGTGATGAATTTGATTTTACTACTGTCCCAGAGGAGGAAATTTCTCCCTCTACTTCTCTCTTGAGTTCTTGTGGCTAGACTAATAATAAAATCGACCCAAGACTTAACAGGAGAAAAAGAAACAAATTTGTAAGGAATTGACAGGACAAAGAAACTTAGGTTTTGTGTGCCCAATTACTGAAGAGCCTAAACAGAGTTTGGGTAAATTAAAGAAATAACAAGGCTCCGAATTCCCTATTTTTGGCTGTAAGGGTGTCCTTCTACCTCCAGATGCAGGGAGTGGGCCCTTCACATGGGAGATTGATTTTCCTGCTTTCAGGGAAACAGAAAGGAGGGTGAGAGTGACCTTGTTGGATTGGCCGTTTCTTAAGAAACTTTAATTTAAAACAATTAATATGCCACGGAGGTGCATTTTGGGGTGGCCCATCCTGAGCCTCAACACTACCTTATGGCTTTTGGTTCTGTGGCAGAAGTAGTAGTTTCAGATCTGAAAGAGCCATTACGTTCCATCAGGTAACAGCAGCGCGCTTTATTGAGAGTTTGCTCTGGGCAGGTGTTGCAAATAGTTTAATCTTTACAATAATCTTAGCAGGTAGAGGCTATTATTATATGCCATTTTCCAGATTGAGAAAGATAGTTAGCTTGCCCAGAAGTCAGTTTCTTAGGACAGTCACAGCTGTGCTTTTTAAAATGAGTAAAGTGTTAGCAGGAACTTAATTTGTTCATAACTTTCATGGGTAAAAGCTTAATATTTATGCATTGTCTCTACCTTTTTCTTTGTGATTTCTTCCACTAGTCTGATGCCTAGTCTTTTCTTTTTCACTGGTTTCATTCTTACAATCTTATAAGATAGAATTTTTTTTTCCCTTGAAGAGAGAGCAAAATAATAATTTGGGAGCTAATTTGTCCATTTCCTGTTGGTTTCAGTTGCTTGTTTTTTCCTGGAAACACTAGATGATTCTTTAGGGCAACCTATCCTCTCCTGTTGATCTGCCAGTGTTAAGACGGTCAGGGTCTGAGGGCAGGCGGCCTGGGTTCTAGTTTTAGCTGTCTTTTACCAGCTGGGTAAATTTGAGCAAGAGACGTAATTGTTCTAAGCCTCAATTTTTGCATCTGTAAAATGGTGATAGTAATTACACATACCTTATAAGGTCTTTTTCAAATACTTTTTACTGTGACTCACAATAAGAAACACATTTAAAAATGAAGCTCTGTAGATATGTAAAAGATTTATGAGGTGTTACATGCAATTCACTCGTATTTTCTATTCCATCCTGTTTTATTCTTTTCTGTTTCATTTTTTAAAATTGCTATTTTTAGGTCCACTAAACTGACTTCAAGATCATCTGATGAGTTGCAGCTGGCAGTGTGAAAAACATTGTTGTGAGGTTCAGAAGAGATCATGCACGGGGCCAAAGCTCTACACACAGTCCCTGGCATATAGCAAGGGCTCTGTAAAGATTTTTTTTTTTTAATAAGTTTATTTGTTTTTTGTTTTTGGCTGTGTTGGGTCTTCGTTGCTGCGTGCGGGCTTTCTCTAGCTGCGGCGAGCGGGGGCTACTCTTCGTTGCGGTGCGCGGGCTTCTCATTGTGGTGGCTTCTCTTGTTGTGGAGCACGGGCTCTAGGCGCGCGGGCTTCAGTAGTTGTGGCACAGGCTTCAGTAGTTGTGGCTTGCGGGCTCTAGAGCGCAGGCTCAGTAGTTGTGGCTCACGGGCTTAGTTGCTCCGTGGCATGTGGGATCTTCCCGGACAAGGGATTAGACCTGTGTCCCCTGCATTGACAGGCGGATTCTTAACCACTGCGCCACCAGGGAAGCCCCAAGATTGGCTGTTGTTATTACTGTTACTTTTAGAATTTAATGATGGTACCTTTATTCAATAACACATATTTCAAAAATGTTTTACCAAAAAGAAACAATTTGCCGAGTGCTGGCAGCAGGCCAGATGTTAGCGTTATAAAGTGCTTTCTCATCTTACAAGGCAGGTCCGCCTCAGGCCTTCTGTTTGTGAGGGTTCTCAGCTTCTCTTCCCGATTAACCTCTCAGGTAGAATTTGCTGTCATGTCAATCAAGTTAAAAACAAAAGAAAAAAACGCCAGTGGTAGTTTGACTGGGGTTGATGTCTTTAGACTCTACTGAAGTTTTCCCATTTTAAGAGCAGGAGTGTTGGGGAAAATAGCTCAGTGGTAGCCTCTTGGGTCTGTGATGACGCCAGCCTCTCGTGTTAAGAGTGGGAGGTGTCTGTCGAGATGGTACCATGCACCAGGCACCGTGCTCATTTCTTCACCTTGGCAACTTCCTTTCCCCCTCACACCAACTCACTGATGGAGGTCTTTTCACCCCCATTTTACAGATGGGAAACTGAGACCCCTCGTAACAAAGTGCGGCTGAGCCAGCTCCACTTCCCTCCAGAGCCCTTTGCTTGGTGACTTGTTGTCCCCAGGCTCGCTGATGACAGAAGCCCTCGGCCTCAGGGGACGGCTGGGCTGGTGGCAGAGGAGAGACACAGGCACACCACACACGCAAATAACACAGAATCTGTGAGGGGATTCTAGAAGCTGGAGGAAGAGGTCTCCGTGGCTTCCCAGGGTCCCTTGGATGAGAGGGTGGGGTTTGAATTGAGCCCCAAAGAAGGGGTATAACCAGCCACCATTTAGAGAGCGTCTGTGAAGTGCTTGGCTGATGCCCTTTGGAAGTCAGCCCAGTGGCTGCATTCTGCAGATGAGGAGCAAGGGCTCAGAGACCTGAGGTCACACAGCTAGGTCACGGTGGAGGCCGGGTTGGAGCTGAAGTCTCTCTGACTCTCATTTCTAAAGCCCCTCCATTGTACAGAAGACTCAGATAAGAGGAGGGTGGGGATGGCTGGCAGGTGGCACCGAGTACAGTTACCCGGGATCTTAGACTAACTGGAGCTTTGTGTAAGGATTAGTTGAGAGGTCGGTGGGCAGGGTGTTGTGAGGACATTTCTTTGTTAAGCTTGGGAGTTCGGGCTTTTATACTCCAGTCCTGTGCTGGCCCTTGGCTGCATGCAGCTACTTAAATTAACTGTTAAATAAAATGTAAAATGTAGTTACTTAGTTGCACAAGTCACATTTCAAATGCTCAGTAGCTACATATTGAACAAGGCAGATAGAGAGATCGTGTCCATCCTCGTGGAAAGTTCTACTGGACAGTAAGCCTGAGGTGGGTTTGAATCCCGGCTGTGCACCTTCCTAGCTCTGGGACTTGGCACTTTACTCAGGTGTTCTGTGCTTCAGTTTCTTCACCTGTAAGATGGAGATCTTCACAGGACCCCCCTTGTGGGGCTGAGATGATGACTGAATGAAGTAACCCTTGCTAACAGTACTGGGCCCCCGAGTAAGGGCTCTATAAATATTGGCTACTGTTACTGGCACTGGGAGCTGCTGATGGCTTTTCAGAAATACAGCAGTGTAGAGAAATAATACCAGCACTCCAGCAACAGTGAACATTTATTGACTGTTTCCCAAGTGCTGTGCTAAGTGCCTTTTATGCACTATTATCCCACTGACTTTCCTGCCATATTCTGGGGTGCAAGACCCTGAGACCTCAGATGTCCTTTTTTTTTTTTCTTGCGGTACGCGGGCCTCTCACCGTTGTGGCCTCTCCTGTTGTGGAGCACAGGCTGCAGACGCGCAGGCTCAGCGGCCATGGCTCACGGGCCCAGCTGCTCCGCGGCATGTGGGATCTTCCCGGACCGGGGCACGAACCCGTGTCCCCTGCATCGGCAGGTGGACTCTCAACCACTGCGCCACCAGGGAAGCCCTCAGATGTCCTTTTGAGTGGGCAGCGGCCAGTGCCAGCAGACCATTCAGAGAACTGGAGTATGACCGGTAGGGATGGGATTCTGGACCAGGCTGGCGTTGTAAGTAACAGGAAAGGACGAGTCAAAGGATGAAACTTACAAACAAACCCTGACAAAACCTTCACGGTATTTTCTGATTGTGAAAATAATGTATGCTTGTAAAAAATGTGTGCTGAAAAGTGTACCAAAGAAATCAAATTGAAAATCGCTCATAATTCCACGGATCCAGAGATGACCCTCCTAAAGTTGTGGTGCATTTAAATCCGGTCTTTTTTTCCTGTTTGTGTAGCAGCTTAACGTATAACTATCTTATATCCTGTCTTTTACGTTTGCAAGAGACATTCTGAAGACCCATCAGTAGGACATAGAGAGGCAAAGAGTCAGATGACTGAGCGGCTTGGGGCCCTATTAAGTGGACGAATGACCTTTGCCAAGGTCAGACTGTGGGATGAGCCTGTCGGGGTGGAGGGCCATGGTGGTCAGTTGAGTTGGCTCAGGATGCTGGTGGGGGCTGCAGGCAGTAGGAACTCAGGTGAGTTATCAGCTCTGCAGGTGCATATTTGGAGGTGGGTCACTTGAAGGTGGTAGCGGCTGTGGTGGCAGTGAATGTTGTCTCTGAGGAGGACCATGGTAAAGAAAGAAGGGTGGGATAGCAGAACTGCATGACCTGGGTTAAGACCGAGCTGTCAGTAGCTGGCCGAGTGACCTAGGCAGGTTGGTTTTACTCCTGGGCTCAGTTTCTTCTTTTGTAAACAGGGATTCTCTGAGTGTGGTCCAGGGCCAGCTGGGACGCACGGAGCCTATTTTAGGGGGTTTACAAAGTCAGAACTATTTTCACACCCATAGTAAGATATTTGCTGTTTTTACTCTCATCTCTCACGAGGGTACTGTGGAGTTTTCCAGAAGCTACATGATGTGTGATGATGTTGTGAGTCTGTGTGCTGTGCATTCTGTGTCAAACATTTCTCAGTTTTCATTTCTAATATGGCAACTATAAATGGGTATATCGACATTCATAAAAGCTCTTTAGGCTGTTCAGTTATGTTTAAGAGTTGTAAAAGACTACTGAAGCCACAGCATGTGCAAGCTGCAGCTGTAAAATGATAGTGCGTAAGTTGTTGAGGGGATTAGATGGAAGGGTGTATATAGAGAGAGCGTTTAGCGTACTTCCAGGCATGTAATATCCTTTCAACAAATCAGAGCTGCTGTTATTTTTTATAATCACCTGTTACTGACAACTACACTTAAGCGGACAGGAGTGGAGGGCCAGGCAGTGGAGACAGGAAGGGAGAGAAGCCGGAGAGTGAACGTCCTGGTCATCAAGGGGGAGGAGAGGAGGTCACCAGCATCGGAGGTGCTGCAGGCCGAGGTCCGAGCCCAGCTGGCTGGGGAGGTGATTGGCTCCTGTCTCTGGAGGGAACTGTTTTAGTTGAGGGGTGGGAGGGGATGCTAGCGGGGCTGGGGGCGGGAGGCTGGCGGTGGGGACCTGGAGGTGGCACCTGTCGCTTCCCTTCCAGTTAACGGAGGGATTAAAGGAAGGAGGGAGCTCACCCCTGTTCACCTGTGCAGTTTGGCGCCTGTAATAAAATCTAATCTTCTTTACTGATTGTGTGAGGCGCTCAGACCCCAGCCCTCACCTGGGCATCGCAAACCTGGGCCTGGCAGAGAAGTTTGTGTGTGTGTGTGTGTGTGTGTGTGTGTATTTGTTTTAAAGAAGAGGAAAAGAAAACAGGGAGTTAGGAGGTTGGGGAAAGAAGGCTACATGGGCAGGGCAGGGAAGTAGGGGTGGCTAGAGAGCGTGCAGTGGTTTCTGGGACCAGGAGGAGCGGGTAGCCGTGGGCCACAGGGGAGATTCCCCGGGGAGCGCTGTGCTGGCGCTGACCCTGATTATGGAGTTTGGAGCATGTGGAGGATTTTTCCTTTCTTTTAGGTGGACTTGACAAGTAAGATGAAACAAGTGATGATGTTTTTTTCATACACAAAATTTAAAAATATCAGTGTGCATAGTGCACTTACATAGGTGTGTACCAGAAGTTTGAAAAATGTTCTTCAGTGACTTAGAGTATTTAGTAAGTATAATTTGATATTAAACTTCTGCTGCTTTATTTTATTCATGGCATTTGTGTGTGAGAGAGAGACGGAGTGTGTGTATGTGTGTGTGTGTGTGTGTCAGAGGTTATTTAGAAATGTCCAGTTGTGCAGTACATAGATAGCACTCTGGTCTGAGCTGATCTAGCCTACACATTCTCATTTCATGATCAACTTCCTAAATTATTTTAATAGCTTTTTCTATTTTTGTGGGTCCTGGAATTGGGATGCAGTCTTGCTGAGGCCTGTTTTATGAAAGGAAATCCATTGCGGTTAGACTTACACGGCCTGGGGGAGATGCGACAGTGCCCCACCACGCCCAGCCCCTTTCCCAGGGCGGAGCCTCTGGCTGATTTCCGCAGCCTGGACTGTCTTCTGTCCCACTGCAGTTACAGAGACCGGCTTGGAGAAATCCTTCATGGGAAGGTTGTCATTGTTCCCTTGGGTTCGGCCCAGCGACTCACATCAGGCACGGCTGCCGGTGGGGCCTGGAGCTTTCCTTCACTCTCACCCACTCTGGGCTGAGCATGTGTGTCTCCTGCTCTGTCCATTTCCAGGTGTATTCATTATTCATTGTTGCTGCCCAGTGGAGGGGAAATAACTGTTTCTGTGATCAGCAATCTACTCATAGACACTTGGAGCAAATTTCAATGGGATGTGTAGAATTTAAAGTCAACTGAGAAAGTGCTTTCACCGTAATGGTGTTGACAAGTAATTTTTTTTTTGTTTGCTGTACGCGGGCCTCTCACTGTTGTGGCCTCTCCCGTTGTGGAGCACAGGCTCCGGACGCGCAGCCTCAGCGGCCATGGCTCACGGGCCCAGCCGCTCCGCGGCGTGTGGGATCCTCCCGGACCGGGGCATGAACTCACGCCCCCTGCATCGGCAGGCGGACTCTCAACCGCTGCGCCACCAGGGAAGCCCCCACAAGTAATTTTTGTCCCCAGTGACTATTTCTAGCCACTCACTCACTTATTAGGAATTCTGTTAAATCTTATGCCATCATTATCTAATTTAATTCTTGACAACAATCCCACAGGGGTGAATATTTTTAGCTCCATTTTATAGATGAAGAAACTGGGGATCAGAGAAAGATAAGGTCCCGGCTCACATGTCACTTCTTCTGAGAAGCCTTTATCACATTGCATTGGTCTTCTGGCTTCACAACATTTACCATTATTGAGTTTGTGTGCGCGCGTGCGTGCACACGTGCATGGGCATGTGTATGCATGTGAAAGGATTTTTGTTTTCTTGTTTCTTGTCTCTCTGCTTCTTGCACATAAACTCCATGAGAGCTGGTAACCTTGTTGGGTTTGTCTGTGACTTTATCCCTAGGGCCTAGAACTGTGCCTGGCAGAGATAGGTACTCAGAAGATATTTGTTGCATCAATAACTGTCATCTCCTCCCCAATCTTTCAGTATGTGGATGCTTATAAGGAATCCGGGATCTGAAGCCCAGCACCTGTGGGGTGCCTCACATTGCTCCCGTGAGCAGAAGGGAATTTTGATGATCCTCCTGTTGGGTATTAGGCTGGGGAGGTAGAAGAGAGCTGAGGAAGAGCCTGGGTAAAGGACAGCTTCAGGCTTTCCCTGTGTATTAAGTTAATTATACACAAATTACACATCAAATACGTGTTATGTTTATCTCTTAAGGTTAGAGAATTGGAGGTTAAACACTATGTTTCAATGATATATAGTTTATGGGACAGAACACTCTTGTTCCTTTAGAAAAGGATCTTTTTTTTAAACTTGAAATAATTATACAGTAAAGTTCCCACATATGCTTCACTCAGCTTCCCCTAACCTCAGTGTCTTACGTAACCACGGTGCAGTTGTCAGGACCAAGGCATCAGCGTGGTGCGGCCCTGGTAACTGGACATGGTTTTCCTGAGAACATCCTTCTTCTGTCCCGGGAGCCCACATTGGATATAGTTGCCATGTCTGCTTCATCTCTTCTGGTCAGTGACAGTTTCTAAGTCTCAGAAGAGTGCCAGTCAGTTGTTTTGTAGAATGTCCCTCAGTTTGGGTTCCTCCCACGGTTTGTCATGATTAAACTGAAGTTATGCAGTTTTGGCAAGAAAGCCACGTAAGTGTCCTTCATTTCTTATCATGGGGGGGGTCACGATGCCAGTATGTCTTGTTACTGGTGATGTCCACCTCAGTCCCTTGGTCAAGGTGGTGTCTGCTGGGTTTCTCCACTGTATTGTTATATTTTTTCCTCTTTGTAATTAATACATATCTGAGGGAAATACGTTGCAGGAAAAGTTTTTGACTTCAGTTTGCAACAGTATTTATTTTTTGCCCGTGGGAACACATTTCAGATTTTCTAATAAAAGTTATTGTGAATATAAGATTCATTTAAAACATTTTTTCCCCCTCTGACTTAGTGAAAGAGGATTAATCACATTTAAAATTAAGGACATTTGTACTTTGGAAGGTTGATGACGATTGTACAGGACTATGCATTTAAAATATCTGCAGTAAGACCTTTATCAGCCCAATGCATGCTTGTTTGAGAGAGGAGATGTTTCTACTCTCTACTATTTCATTAAAAAAAAAAAAAAAAAGACGGCCTTTATCCACTAAACTGAATTTATGATCGGCAGTTTGAAAACACTAGTGTAGTGAATCTATTATTCAGAGCAGAACTTGGTAAAATGTGATTTTTCTACATGAGGGAACATTGAAATTAGGATGCTGTTAGAAAGTCAGTCCTCTTTCCTCTTGGAAGCTGGGGCGTGAAGGGTGGGGCTTATGATCCCAAGAGGATAAATAAAGCTTAGAATGAGAATTTTCAACTTCAAAGAGTCTAGGATTCTGAGTCCACCATGGGATACCCAGTGTCCGGAGCTTGCTTTCTTAAGCTCTCGTGGCTTCATGATCTCGTGGTCTCTTGCCTGAGTGCACCTACTGATTCTTATTTTCAGGATTTATTAAACAGAGTCTAAGCCATCACAGTGACTCAGGTTGGGGCACAGGTAAACCACTTTGTGAGTTCCCTTTAAGTGGGACTCCAAGTTCCCCAAGGAGCTTTCCAGAAAAACTGATTCAAGGTGATGGAGACTAGCTCGGAAGTGAAACAAGTTGCAGAGATAAAGCTTTTAAAAATACCGGGTTTTGGTCTGTTGGCTTTCTTTTTGTAAAGTTAGTGTTTTTATAGGAGCTATCTCTGCTTGATCAGATAGAAGGGCAACTAACTGTGAGAAAAATGTCAGGAGTCCTGGGCCGGTGCTCATACATAATGATCCAATTGAGATGTTTTTCTTCTTCTTAAGAAATTTTTCATTTTGAAATACGTACAAAAAGTTGCAGAAATAGTGCAGAGTTCTCGTGTAGCTTTCACCTTATACATCTGTAGTATAATTAAACACCAGGCGAGTCACACTGATACAGTGTTATCCACTGATCTGATGCATCCAGATTTCCCAAGTTGCCCGATAGTGTCTTTTTCTCTGATTCAAGATTCAGTCCAAGATGACACAAGGCATTTAGCTGTCTTGTAAAATATCTCCTTTTTAATTTAGCTTTTCTTGTTCTTAGGGTCAACTTTGACTATACTGATATATTAAGGATGAGAATAGGTAACTGCCCCGCCCACCACCCCAGTACCCCTGTTCACTCAAAGGATTGAGGAATTTTGCCTCCTGGTGTCCTTGGTTGTTTGAGCTGTTAGCACCTTGGTTGGATTAATTGTTCCATATGTCCATGCAAAGGACAGGCGGGGACCTTTAATCCTTGATGGGGCTTTTCCCCAAGAGAACCTTATTTCCAGTGTTAACTTAGCCTGTACATTCTACTAACAAACAGCTTTCAGATTTTCTGTTCTTTCTGATGAGTAATAAATGAATTAAAGGACCAGTGGAAGGAATTTATTCTTTCTTTCCTGGAACATAAGTGCTCTGAAACTGATCTGATTGTCTGTAATTTGATCTTGGCTGGAATTCCTCTCTCTTTTGATTTTAAAAAGTCAGAGGATTTTGTGGTTGTTTCTGCTTTTACCGTCTTTTCCCCTCTTCC